>NW_020956140.1:243045-281436 GCF_003031625.1 Empidonax traillii | reverse complement strand
GTGCAAATCACAAATGCTGAGCCACAGCCCCCGCTTGGATAAATGGGATTTGCTTTATGAGAGTCAGTGGAGCCCGACCAATTTAAACCAGTTTGAAGATTCAGCAGCTTGCTTGCTCACTTGTCTTGCTTCCACCAGAAGGGTGCTTTCTGGAATTCACTTCCCTCTGATAATAATGTCCATGGCTAGAGCTGAGCTTAAATGCAGCTTCCCTTGTCTCAGCAGGAACCTGGTTAGTTCTGTCTGTCCTGGTACATTGGTGATTCTCCCAGATAATTGTTCACTGGGAAAGCAAAACCCATGGCCATCTACTGGGGAGTTTGAGGTTTAATTAGCTATACCAATTTCTCGTTGTCAGAACTACTGTTTGTTTGGGTCTGCAGTCTGTCAGTGAAGTAAAAAAGAGAATTTGTGCATTTGGGAGAAGACATTAATGTTTGAAATGGGAGAGAATTGTTATTCTTAGGCTTTCCCCACGGGTTATTTGAGTGCCAGGCAGAGCCCAGGCTGTAGAGTAAGTCTGATAACAGATTCCTTCCCCAGGAAGAGGTGGAGAGGGATAACTCCATCATTCCTGTCTGAACTGAAGCAAGGGACAAGATACTCTTGTGGAATGGTTCCTCATGCCAGTTCCAATGGGATGTTTCCCTTCAAGAGAAACCATTTGAAATGGTAAAGTGACTGAAGGAACAGCTTTGGTCACCTGTTAGCTCATTTAGCTCTTCAGTCATTGCAGCTACTGCTTGCAAAGAAAGAATTTAAATCAATAAACATTCAGAGACTATTGAGACTTTGTATTTCTTTTGTATTACAATCTGTACCACTGTAATAGAAAAGAATCAAACTTCGTGTTGCCTTGTATCACAAGAAAGATTTTCTCGTTTTGTACAAAAAATACACGCTTAGGGATTTTTTTTTTTTTCCTGGAGGATGGAGATACCACCATGGTAAATCCAGTTATGCTGGATTCCAGCAAAGACAGTTTTGAGAGGAACACAGAAAGCTGTGAACCACAGAATGGTTCTCAAGGTATGGTTCTCAACTGGAAGGTTAAAATAGTTGTATTTTCTGTTAAATCAGCCATAGAATTCCTGTGGAGTTCAGAAAGCGGTTGAGAGAAGATCAAGGTATTCCATTTTTTGCATCGTGGAAGGAACTTTTCAGCGAAAAAGGTTTTTCCACTGGAAAATGGGACCATTTTGTTCACCTGGAAAATATGTGAACCTAAAGGTGTCTGACTGATTTAACACTCCCTATCCCACCTGCTCATGAGATAATTTGGGAATCAAACCATGACTGAAAGAAGCCAGGTTCTTCAAGGCAAATACTACATATTTTATAGTGCTTTGGTAAAAACTTGTATTACCCTGAACTTCTGTTGGGCATATTGAAGCTGAAAAAAATAGAGACAAAATTAAAAAATACAGAAAATAGGTTTTTCTTTTCATAAAATTTTGAATTTGAGGATTCTGGATTTGGGGAGGATGGAAACAGGAATTTTTTTCTAGCACACCACAATCCATTATAATTGGGTTGGTGTTTTTTAATACTTCTTTCGGGAAGATGATTTAGCTCTTCGGTGTCCAAAATAATTCATCTTCCTCAGGACCTGTACTGTAAATTTTTCACAAACATGTATTTGGGCACGTAAAGGCAACTCCTCCTGGCTGTGCATATTTTCAAATGTGAGTAATGTCTGCTGTTTATGATATTTGGGGGTTTTTCAGGTTAGGAAGCAGGGACATAAACCATGAGCTGGAGCCATAAGTACTGGCTGATGTGTATTGTGTGTGAAATGCTCCAAAAACCCCAAAGCTGCAGCCCTTGAGTCTTGACAGAAGTGACTTTGTGGAGGAGTTTCTGCAGATTGAGCTGCCAGTGGATGAGTTTCCCATTTCTCTACTGGAGACAGGCTCTGGTTTAATGGGAATGCCCCCCTGGGATGGCTGATCCTGAAACACGATTCCATCCCATTTCCATGCTCATCCAGCCTTCTCCTACTTGCCCTCCTCAGGTGAGGGATCTCCCTCCTGGGAAGTGGGAGCTGAGTTCAATTTGCTGCTTCTCCATCCTTGCAGAGCTCACTGGGGCCAGCCCAAATCATTCCCTGCTTCTCTGTGCCTGATCCTTGGCATTGGCTGAATATTTGGATGGGCTGAAGTCACCTCTCTGGGTTCAGAGAGGCTGTTTCAGTGTAGCTGCAAACTCTGAGTTACTGGAGTGGATGAATATCAGAGGAGTTGCAGAGGGGAAGATTTTATAACTAATCTGTCAGTTATATATATATATATATATGTAAAAATACAAAAATGTATAAAAATACATATAAAATAAATTAGAATATATAAATATAAGAGGACACTTAAATCTAAATCCAGACAAGAATCTTCAATTCCCACATGACCCCTGCTGTCTCTGCAGCAGAGACTCCCAGCTCCTCACGTTCCCTGCTGGGTTGGGTGTCCCCCCTGCATGCACAGTACGGTCTTTCTGAATTTGATTTAGTTTATTTGATGTGGTTTTGTGGCCTGACTGTGCAGTGGGTTTGTATGGGACTCACTAAAGCACCACACAGGTTTTGTCTGCCACCTGCAGCAGAGCAAGAGCTGTCAGCAAAGCTGCTGCTGCTGCTTGGATGGTGTCAGGAAGTAAAAAGAAGGTAAATAGCTCATAAAATGCACCCTGGCCTCCCTCCAGCCACTGTCTCAGCAGGATGTGCCCAGCAAGGCCAGGTAATTAAAGGTCACAGCAGCTTTGCAGGGCAGTGGTGCAGAGAGAGAGTCTTTCCTGACACACTGACAGGGCTCAGAGGCTGCTGATCCTCCTGTCCATGCAGGCTCTTTCCAATTCCTGTCACATCATTGCTTCCAACAACTGACCGTTTCTTGAGCTCTGATGCTAAGAGGTGTAGATCTGTGTTGTTTTTTTTACAGTATTTGTTCATAGCACACACAAACAATGGCTGTGCAAGAGCTGGGAGGAACTGGCTGTGGCACCACTCCCTCCTTGCTGAAATCCCTGGCACAGCCAGGCTTTGTGTTTACTGGGGCTGCAGTTGACCCCTCTGTGCAGGATGGCAAAAACAAGCACAAGTAAAGCTTTGGTGTTTGCAGCTGTCTGAACCCAAAGTGCCTTTCCAGATGCTGAGGGAAGTGCAGATCAGTTCCAGGACTGGTGACTCCACCACTGCCCTGGCAGCGCTCCCAAATGCTTGTTCCTGACAGTGCCCTTCCCTTGCAGCAATGCTGTGACTGCTGCAATCTGGGCCTGAGGCTGAGGAGTGAGGGCAAAACCTGCGAGTCCAACATCAACCTGGGCTACCCCTGCAGCCACGTGATGCTGTCCTGCTGTGAGGGGGGGGACCACTTCATCCATCCAGAAATCAGGAGGCATCCTGAGCCTCTGCCAACGGTGACCCCTGAGAAGGGTAAGTGCCCATTTATCATCTGCAGACGTCATAAACAAGGTCTGTGTCTCACAAGGTCGTACAGGGAGGTGCTGGAAGGAGTGGTGTGAACAGTTGCTTGGCCTCTCAGGTCAAGTACAGACTTGCTCTTAAAACAGTTTCAAAAAAGCAAAGAACATGTGGATGTTTCTGATCCTTAAACATGGAAACACAGTGATGCTGAAGAGCAGAGCCAAGTCCTGGAGCCAAGGAGGGAACGTGGCAAATCTGGAGCTTGGACAGCCATGGGGCTCAGCCCAAGATCATGTTCTCTCCAGCATCACTCTCTACCCACCTGTCACACATGAGTTTCCTGGTAACCTCCTGTATATGTGAGGGTGCCATTTTGGTCTCTGTTCTCGTGAACTAAATGTGTGTTTTCTCTCACCAACAAGGGAAAAGGTTTATTTAAGAAAAACTGGCCCAGAGACTCACTGAACAATTTGTTTTGGTGTCACAGAAAGTCTTGTCAGACTTAGTTGGGGACGGAAAGGGGTTGTGTTCAGCAGCAGGGCAGCCACGTCACTGCTCAGTGGCTCCCAGGCTGTTGGTGATGCTGGTACAGAAGGAGCCAATGAACTGTGGAGTTGAGAAGAGTTTCCAAACCAACTGGGTGCATTTTTCTCCTGAAACGTGAAATGCAGCGTGGTTCTTTGGTGGGCTCCATTCCAGATGAGGCTTCAGTGTGATCCCTGAGTTCAAATATCAACAGCAGTGTTGGCAGTCAGTGTGAAAGGGAAGCTTGTGACCTCCCAGGCTCTCCCTGTTTCTCAGTGGCTCCTGTAAAATGTGTGTCCCTCCAGCTTCACAGAGGGAGAAGGTGACCCTTCAGCACACTGGTGTTATTTCCAGGATGGGTTCATTTGCTCTGTCCTTGCAGTGTTTTGGGTAGCTCTGCCTTTATTTGGAGTCTGTGTGACCAAACACCCCGTTCTGTCCAGTGCCACTGCAAAAACACCCATCAGAGACCCAACAGGTGCTGTCCTGTTGTAGTTTCAGAGAGGGAAGAGCACAACGAAGCTCTGTCCATCAGCAGTGAAGCTGAACTGTCAAACAGCCTGCCTGGAGATGACCTGGATGAGTGTCTGCTCTACGGTGGGGAGCTCTGCCAGCATCTGTGCATCAACACCGTGGGCTCCTACAAGTGCTCGTGCTTCCCAGATTTCACCTTGCAGGACGATGGGACCAGCTGCTCTCCAGGTGAGAAGGTGGGCAGGGAATATCTTTGTGCCACCTGCTTTGATCTACCAAGCTTTTCTTTAGCTTCTCTGTAGTTTCTGTGAGGGTTTTTTATGGCTGTTGAGGCATGGACATGTTCTGTAGAAATCGTAAAACATAAAGAAAAACGATCATTTAAGAGACATAATTATACTGTATTTTTGTGTTTTGGTGGTGTGAGCTCAGGGTGATGTTTCCTATGTTCAGAATGAGTGTCTGCACTTTTCAGAGGACGATTTCTAAAGGTTTTTAATGAATTATCTTTTCTTCTCAGAGTAATTTTGTATTTCACAGTTAGGTTTCCTCTAGATAAACTTAACCCGGTTCAGACGGACAGCATTGCTTCCTGAGCTTTGATTTTTATCTAAAATCATTAACATCTTTCAGTGATAACAAACTCTAAATTTATCTAGTGTGGTGGAAGTCTGGAAAAGAAAGTCTATTGTGCTGTAACGGTTTTGATGTCTGGAGTTCTCCAGTGGCAGGATTTCAAATCAGATAAGCTGAAAAGTTGAAACCTTATATGAGTTACAAGTGCTTTCAGTTATTTAACGAGCAAACCCAGTGTTTCCATCCAATGACAGAATTCCTCAGGCTTCCCAGCTCTCTGCCCAAGCCAAACAATGAGCATTTGTTATGTTATCCTTCTCGAGGTGGTGTTACATCAGCGATGCCTTTGACTGTTCCTGTGGCAGCTGTCTGCTCTCTTGTTTGAATTAAAGCCCTGGGGAAGGAACCTAATCCAAAAGGAGCAAAGGAAAAGTTCTTATTTTAGCTCTGCAAAATTTGGCTCACCTGGAGTGGGTGTGTTGTTGTTGTTGTTTGGCTTCGCTTTGCTTTGCTTCTCCCCCCCACCAGCTGGTGGTGCAGATTTGGGTGAACACATCCTGTTGCCCTCTCAGGGTTCCTGCAGATCTGCTGGTCTGTGGTGCCCGTGGCTGTGCCAAGAAGTGTGGAAGGGTTTGCAGAGCTCAGCTGGGGTAGAAACCTGTGATGAGGGGAGAGGACTGTGCGTGGGACACCGGAGATGGATGGGAGGAGCCAGGGTTGGTCATTGCTGGGTCAAATTAAGGGCAGGTTTGGGTTGGATCTTAGAAAAAGTTCTTCCCCTGGAGGGTGGTTGGCACTGAACAGGCTCCCCAGGGCAGTGGGCACAGCCCCAAGGCTGCCAGAGCTGCAGGAGGGTTTGGATGATCCTCTGGGGCACAGGGGGTGACTCTTGGGGATGGGCCTGTGCAGGGCTGAGGGTTGGACTGGATGATCCCTGTGGGTCCCTTCCAGCTCAGCACATCCTGTGATTCTGTAACACTGTGAACCTCACTGGTTACACTTGGCTAAATCACCTGTGCTTGGCCTGGCCTTTTATTTCTCATTTTTCCTCTGTGTGCTTGCCCATCTCTGGCATTTCTGGGGAAATCCCTCAGGCTGTGCCACAAGCAGGTGATTTTGTTCGTGCCACAGCCCACTGTATGTCTGTGGTGACTTTGTGGGGGTTTTTTCATGAAATCACTCTTCCCATACCCCAAACCTGCACTGCAATCACCCTTTTTCATTTCATGTTGTCGCTGTTTGGTGCTCACACTTTGCTCTGGGTGACACTTGAACTCGAATCAGTGGGAACAGGACACCTCCCTGTTAAGGAAGAATTCAGGCTTATGGATTTAGGCTTCTATTTTGGTGATATTGATAAACTGGATTACTCTGATTGATGTAACAGAGCTCTTTTTTTTTGTCCTGATACCTTTAACATTACTGCCTGATGGAAATCTTAATGACAGACAGCAGCTGTCATGTTTTCCCCTTGGCTGTACGAAAGTCATTCCAAAGTGTCCTGTGCTTGTAAAGGTGAGTGTCTGCTCTTCATCTGCGTTGAAATAGGATGGACAGAATAAGGTCAAAGGCTTGTTTTGGATTTGGATTTTTTTCCCATCAAACACTGAATGGAAGACAGCCACTGTATTTACAATATAGGAGAGATTTTTAAAAATAAAATTATCACTTTCTGGTTTATTCAGGTGTTGCAATGTTTTCCTCCACAGAAGTTGTTTTCAGCCAGGCTCCCTGATCTGCAGTCCATGATGTTGTTTCCTCCTCCAAACAACGATGGGGGTGGATGGATGGGGCCAGGCCCCTTGCCATGAGGAGTGGGGATGGTGCTGTCCCTGATCCTCTCTGCCTCCCTTGCCTTACAGATCCTGACAGGGCACAGGTGACAAGGCTGGAAGCTGAAGCCACCATCCCTCCAGTAGCCTCTCCCTCTCAGCCCATCCTGGTGGTGTCCTTGCAGGAGGAGCAGGACAAGTGCAAAGGTGTGTTGGAGGTGGGAACTTCTCATGCAGGCAAAGTGAGGAACGTCTGGAGATGGAATAAAATTCCACTCATCCCTCCCCCAGTCTGATCTCAACGCACATCCCTAATTTGTTACCTCTGGCACAAGGCTGAGGAATTGTCAGGGGGATTGCTGAGGAGGGAATTGGGGCTACACTCTGTCCTCAGTGTAACTATGAGGGGGGCAGTGCAGGGAGGGTGGCACAGGGGGTTTGGGTGCCAGGGAGGGTTGTCAGGAGCGATTAGGGCTGTGGGACACGCATTTTACAAACTGCATTCCCGGTGGGCGAAGCTGGGAGTGGTTTTGGGACCTGGAGGTGTCCCAAACTGCTGTGGGTGCTGATGTGTGGTCTGTCCTTGTGCCCCATGCAGATAATGGCCCCTGCAAGCACCTGTGCAATGTGGTGGAAGGAGAGGCCGTGTGCTCCTGCCTGGCTGGGTACACCCTCATGGCTGACGGGGTGTCCTGTGAGGGTAAGTGCTCTGGGCTCACCACAGAGAGGTGCTTTCAGCTCTCATCCACCTTGGGTGCCCCTCTAAGGGCTCCCCATTTTCAGTGCTGTGAGCTGCAGTGGCAGTGCAGAGACTGAGGAATCCCAGACCTGCTCCACAGATAACTCCTGGAGCACAGTGTGCTGATACCTGGGGACTTCAGGTGAAGGCAAGCCTGGATTTGTGCTCTTTTCCTCTGACATTCCAGGCTTTTTTTTTTTTTTTTTTCAGCCCTCTTGGTTTCTCTTCCCACTGCCATTCCTCCCCAGGGTGTGTCTGCACAGCTATGGACACACAGCTTTGGTTCCTGGAGCAGTGAGCAGCACAGGGCCAGGTTTGCTGTTCCCCAGAGCCACAGCCCTGCCTGGCATCTGCTTTGTTGGGGTTTATTCCCTCTTGCCTTGAAAAGCTGCACTCAGGGAGGCTTCACAGCCACGGGAGCTGGTCCAGCTCCAGCTGTTCCACTTGCCACTGGAGCTCAGCCCTGCACAGTGATGAGCAGGGAATTCCAAAGCTGCACCCTGACCATTCACATGACAGAAATCTTAAATGGACGTGTTGGAGCAGTGACAAGGGATATGCTTGCCCAGAGAAGATTTGGGGGTCAGAAGCAGTGCCCTGTGACATACCTTAATTATAAATCCCTAAGTATGGGAGCAATAACAGTGAAATGCAGGGAGAAGCTTCCGATGCTCAGAATTGCTCACAAATGATCCACATCCCTCTTAATCTCAGGTCTTATTGAATTACAAATCATTTTCATGAAATTCTGGACAGCCTGGGAAGAAAATGGGATTTTAATATCACCAGATGAAATATTCACAGTGCAGTGCTTACTCAAGTGTGGTGGAAGCTAATTTGATTAATTAATGTCGGAATCAAAAGGGGCATTTGAAGGCAATCGTTTTCCTACAGGAAATGAAAAAATTTATAAATGTCAGTGGAAGCAGTGAGTTGAAATTGTAGCAAGGGGCATTTCCAATCTAAATTACAGCAAGGATTTGATGGTAGGAGTGCACTGGCACAGTGTGCACCGGCTCTGTGGGACTGCCTGCTGCTTCTAAGGATGTTTCCTTCTGGCACGACGAGAGTGTCGGGGTGTGAGCAAGGAGCAGCTGATCTCCGAGGGGTTATTCCTTATTCCAGCCCTGTTTTCAGTGTAACACTGCATTTATTACAGCGTGGTGCCGATGTGGAGGCTCCAGCACACTTCATTCAGGCGTGTCCAGCGTGGAAGAACTGTTGTTTCATTTCAGCAATTGTTCTAATAGAGCTCTGTTTTTCCCTTTTGGCCGCCCCGTGCTGGTGTAGATTTGGATGAGTGCCTGACAGGTGCTTGTTCCAGCGGACAGTTTTGTGAGAACACACTGGGATCGTTCTCCTGTGTCAGCCACAGTGGGATGTGTGCAGAGGGCTTTATTCTCAACAGGCATAGGAAATGTGTTGGTAAGATGAGAGGTTCACCACAACATCATAATTCTCCATGCTCTGCAACGCATTCAAACCATTTGTGCTCCAAGGCCATCCTTGCATATGACATTTCAATCCCAGTTAGTGGAAACACATGTGCACCATTTGCTCAGCCACTCCACCTCATGAGTCCTCTGCTACTTGGCTCCTTCCCCAGCGGTACATCCTTGGGTTACAGATAACTCTGTGCAAAGCCAGGGGTGTTGATGACCACAGCAACACACCGATAAATTCTCTAAGAAGCAGAGAATTGGTCTCTCTGGACACTGTCAGTGCTTCCCAGGCACCCTGGAACAACCAGACTGCAGAAACACAGCTCAGGGGATCTGCGTGAGGCCGGGCAGTGGGAAGGATCCACTCCAAAGGGGTGGGATTCTAAACTTCACGTCAGTCCTTTGTTGATTCTGGCACAGATTTCTTTGTGTGAAAGTCAAAGGTGCGTTGTGATTCTGCTGCATCATCCCTGCTGTTTGAGTCCATCTGAGAAGCCAGTCGATCTTTGCAGGTGTATTTACGAGGATTTAACTTTTTTCCCAGCAGCCAAGGCCTGAGCTCGTGAAAGAGTTTCTCTTTTGGGCTCTTTTCTAGAGGCTAGTTTAGGAGGCACCTGAGCTGCAGCAGTGCTGCCTGGAAAAACAGAGCACCTGGAGACCTCAAGTCATTTATGAGAGCAGCAGTGCCTGGTGACTGTAATGTCATGTGTGAATGCATGTGCCTTCTTCCCCCCCTGTCCTCCTCCTGATGTTTAGAACTTTGTTTTTCTCACCGTCACAGCTTTGGTTTTGGTCTGTCTTTAAAGCTCTGTGACCTCATCTTATTAATGAGCACCACGTGGCCTGTGGGCATGAGCAGGAAAATTTTCTGCAGTGTCAGGGTCCAGAGAAGAAACGTGATTTACCGCCTTCTGGGTTTTCCTTAACTAATCAAAATTGCATTTTTAATTCTTTTTATTATTAATAATATTTATTTTGAAATCGGAGATACTGGCAAGTGTGGAAAACTAATGGAATGATGTGGTTTAAACGAAATGGCTGAGAGCACTGGAAGGCAGGAGGTCTCTCAGAGGCAGAATCAGGCTGTGAGCTGGAGGGTTCTGCTGCATCCACCAGGTGAGCAGCTGCAGGACCTGCCCCTCCTCGTGTTCTGCTTCTGAGTCTTGCCACTTCATTCCCTGATGTTTTCCCAGGACTTTGCAGGGAGGACAGATGTGTCCTTTTGCACAGCCTTTTGGAACTCACCCAGTGCATGTGTGTCTGCAGCTTTGGCAGGTGCCAAGAGCTTCCCTTTATTCACTTTCCTCCTCTCCCCCATGACATTATGACAGAGGTTTATTATCACCAAGATAAACCTCAGGCACTGCTCTCATTTGTGAAGCTGAAAGACCCTTTTCTCCCTCACTAAATACCAACCTCTGTGTTCCTCTAATGCAAGTGAGCTTTTACAGGTACCCTTTCAAACAATCCAGAAAACTTGGAAATTTCTCTTCCTCCTTTTTGGATAGATCCACCCTGTGTGCTCCCTGCTGGCATCCAGCTCTGCTTTGAGGGTGGTGCAGGAGAACATTTGCAGTATTGAACATTTTTTTCCTACTTTCCCAGTCCAAGGGGAAAGCCACAAGCACACTGTGGTTTGTGTTTTGTTCGCTGTCTCATTCTCTGAGGTGTCCTTTTCCAGCCTGGCTGCCTTTGGGCCACACCTCGAGCTGTCTCACACACCCCGAGGAAACCTTTCCTAATTGTTTGCTAGATCTCCTTGGTTTAATGATGTTACTCTTTGCGTGTTTTAGGAGCAATCTTGGCACAGCAGCAGACCAGCAGCTAACCTTTTACCTGTTGAATTTCCTTTAGTCAAACTGTGGAATTCCAGATATCCAGGATCCCTGAAAGCCAACCATGCACAGTGAGGGGTCACCAGCTGTTTAAGTAGCTCCCACACTCCACCTTGGTGTCACTTGGAGAGCAGATAGCTCCATGTTCTCCAGAGATAAGAGCCAGGCTGGATGTTGTCTGTGGGAATTGCTTTTCCTGGTGGCTTTCAGGCAGAGTCATCACCACCACCCACTTACAAACTGACTGTTTCACTCCTTTCTTGGCTACTCCCATCTCAGTTTCCCCCACTGACAGAGGGAGCAGCGAGTTGGCCACGTTATCCCTGAACTTTAGGGCTGTGCAAAATAACCACATGCCTAAATTACACAGATACATCCCATAAAACAAATTACACAGATATATCCCATAAAACAAATAGATCTGAAGCAGTTTGAAGGAGGAAAAAAAAAAACACCAAAGGATAAACTACAGATGCAGGACAAGAAAAGCCTCCATTGCACATTTTAATGGAGCAGGCATAAAAATTCATTTCAGTGTGAAACTACATATTGAAACAAATAGCGCGAGGTAAATGTTGATATTCCTGATGCCAGCAACAGATGGGTCAGGGATCGTGGGTATGGTGCTGTTTGCATCAACAATTCCTGGGGAAAAAAGGAGGCATTCCATGATTCCATCTCCTCCTGGGCTTTGCTGACATAAAGTGAGGAATTAATGAAGTTACTGCCACACACATGACTGTGGAGATTTTTCCAAATTAACCTTATGACTTGTTTTTAATATAGTACTGAATTATTTTTCCTCTTATTCCTGGAGTTTTTTTTTTTTAAATAAATATCATCTTACCTACCTCACAGTCTTAATTGGGTTGGATGAGGACTACAGCTGGTCCAGTGCTGGAATTAACTGTGTTCCTAACTGAAAACAGAACTCCTGTCATTCCTGGTGCTCTGGCAGGCATCTCACTGACTTGTTGGGTTGGCTTCCAGGACTGAAGAGACACAGGTTATGGGGCACTTTGGATTTTATAGAACGTGTTTGTTTAATTCACTGGAGAGGAACTTTGGTGAGCTGGCAGCTGCTCTGCTCTCAGAGATGGATCCATGCCCTGTCACTGGGCAGAGCTTTGCACGCCCAAGCCTTGCACCTCTACCCAGTTCACAGTCCTTAGGCTTTGTCAGCGTGTCACGTGTGCCCGGATCTTCCACTGAAAACAAAAATTCTGGGTGGAATCTGACAGTTTCCATCTCTTTGATTTCCTCAAACGTGTTCCAACCAGTTCCACCTGTTTTCTCACGTACTCCGAAATTTGAAAATTGAATCAAAAAATAGAGACAGAACATGGAACTGTATTAGATTTTTTTTTTTTTTCTGTGAAAAACCCTTCTTTTTCCCTGTTTACACCTGCTGGTCAGGTGGAATACTTCCTCCCTCTTTGGCTGTATTTCAGACAAGCCCACTGTCCTCCTGGTGGCCATTGTGACCTCGTGCTGGACTGACTGCAGTTCACAAGATGCAGTGTGGTGTCAAAAGTCTGTTTATATGAGAGGTCTTTTTCTGGTTTGCAAGAAAAGATAATCTCATACCTGTGGCAGAGAGGCTTGCACTGTGTTGGGTGCCATTAGGTGGGTTATCCATAGCTGTTTTTCTCAACAATTAGTTAAGACATCTCAAATTTATTTAAGAATCAATTCTAGTGAGGTGGGAGGGTTCTGCCACAGCACCTGATATTCTTCTCCCAGTGTGAGGGAATTTTTGTTTGTGTGTTTTGAGTGTGGGTTCACCCAGGAGAATATTGCTCCTTACTCTTCATCCTGATGTATAGAACCTGCACTGGGAGGACAGAACCCTGGTGCCCCTCTTCATCTGTTTGGTAGAAAACAAGCTGAGATGTGTTTTTTTTGAAGACAAAAAGCTTTTAAAAATGGCTTTTCCTCTTTTCATGCTCCACGGGAGAAGTCAGATATCTGATGTACTTATCTGAGAATGAGGTTCTACAGCCAGAATGAGAATCTGATTTAAACAATACTTGCTTTATTGTGTAGGATGAAAACAGCTTCATGCACAGAGCAGCCAGATGACTGGTAATGGCTCTGGTCACATTTGGCTTTTGTTAGCTCTGGAAATACTCCTGAGCTGACACAGAGCTGGGAACATGGGAGATTTTGTGGAGATTGGCAAGAAAGTTTCCCTTCCCGGTCTCTGCCCCTTCTTGTTTCTTCCAGGTATTTGCTCATCATGCTGTTCCAGCTTTCATTATTAACATCAGCAAAACCTGAATTTGAGTTGATTTCAGCCCAGCCTATCAAAGGTGTTTCATATTCCTTTCCTAATTGCCCTACGCTCTGCAACCTTGTGTTTAAGTGATTTTTTTTTAGAAAAAAGAACTTTTCCCCTGCTCCACCTGCTGAAATCAGATCTCTTTAAAGATTGAAATAGGAATTTGCAATTTGATTGAGCCCCCAGGGTTCCTCTCTCCCTGTGTTCTTGCTATCCAGTTCTAATTTCTTTAGGAAATTGGTGTTTGGATTCCTCTCCCTCAGCAGGGCAGGCAGCTTCAGAACCCATCTCTTGCAGCAGTTCCACCCCAGCAGCTCCTGCCTGGCCTGGAGCAGCAGGACTGATAAATAGCCTGGGCTGTGAGAAGCTGGTGGGGAGCAAAAAGCATCAATCACTTTTTCGTTCAGTTGTCCAGGGGGTTCCCATCCAGTAAATCCAGTAACCCAGTGGCTGATCATCAATCCTCTGCCCACCCTGCATTCAATCAGCTCTCTCCATCCCTGTCCTCAGTGCCTGCACCATCCATTTGGGAAGAAGGGAGGAGGAGGAGGAAATCTCCATGGGACTCGTGTGTCTTCAGTTACTCTCCAGACCTTGAGTCGCTCATCAGGTCGCTGTAACAAAGCCTCCATTGACTGTCTTTTGGAAGAAATCGTTTCACTGGAGCTCTTGACTCCTTCCAAAAGAGCAGGAAGAGGGGGATCACTTGATAAAGGCGTGGCACTGACTGGTTTAACTCCTTCCTTGCAGACATCAATGAGTGTGTGACAGAGAGACACACCTGCCAGCGCCGAGAGCACTGCGTCAACACCATGGGGTCCTTCAGGTGCCTGCAGGAGCTGAGCTGCCAGCCAGGCTATGAGCTCAAGGATGGGGACTGTGTTGGTAAGACAAGTGTTTATCAGCTGTTACAGACAGGAAAAGGAAAGGGATTGCAAAGGATTTTGTTGTTGCTGCTCTGGGACACGAGGGTTGTGGCTAACAAAGGCATCGTGCAAGTGTTGGGCTTTGTAGGCCCCTTCTGTCCATTCATGTTTCTGAAATAGTTTCCAGTCATAACTATAAATTATTTAGGAAATGAGTGAAACCTTTGTGAACCAGGATTTGCCTTGTTTTTAAGGTGTTAGAGAATTCCCTGATGGTGTTCTCTGGAGGGGCTGGTGCTGTTTGCTGTGGGATCACAGCCTGGAGGGCTCAGGGGCTGACAGCTCCTGTGTTCAGGAGGGCTGTCTGCACTTATTTACACTTGGAGTGGTCGTGGGGTGAAGAAGTTATTCTGCATCTGCCCCATCTTGGTCTCTGGGGGTGTCTAACAGGGCAGGAGGATCAGCTCTCCCAGCAGCAGCTGCTGTGCAGCTCAGAAGTGTGCAGGACACCCTGCCCTGCCTTCCAGACACAACCAGAGCTATTTACCCCCAAATTTTCTCCCAGTTCCCTGACAGCTGGAGTAAGAGATGCCCAAGGGAAGAGCTTAGCCTTTGACGAGGAACATGAGGTCATAAACCAGAAATTATCAGCAATTTCCCTGGCATAAGTAAAGCTTGGTTTGCTTAAAGAGGCTGTTGTCTCTTTCTAAAGCATTTCTAACATTTATTACTAATTTAATTTACTTTCTAGCCTTAAAGTTAGATTATAAGGGATAAAAGATTTACAAATCGTTTTCAAGTAGCCTGTAAATAGTTGACTTATAGGAAAGGCTACAGGTTCAGAACTACTCTATGCTAAATTGCCTACGGATAACTATTGAATTTTATTTTATTTATTTGGAACTTGCAGGAAGTGTTTTCAACGTCTCTCGAAAGCAAACACTTGAGTTGGTGAATGTGATTTGAGAAATAATTTTATATACTTAAAAAAAAGTGAGAAAGTTGTGGTGGGCTCTGGCTGCAAAGTAAGAAAAGAAGCAAAATTTGATACCAATATCACTGCCTCATTTAGATTCTTTCAGCATAGTTTTCAGAGCTGGGTGAGTGGGTTTTGTGTGTTCCTCGTTCCTGAGGGATATGAGGAATAAGAGCCCATTTTGCTTAGGAACGACAGTGCTACATATTTTATTCTGAACACCTTATTCCTGGTTTTGATGTGGATCTTCAGGATTTTCAAACTGCAGGTATTTTGGTATTTGTGGGTTACAAGAGATGCTGCAAACAAGGCAGTTGGGACCTGAGTCAAATCAGCTGACAAATCCTGAAGCCTGTGCTGAAGTGCATGGCCAAAACCTCAGATCTCCCCCTGGCAACAGGTGTCTGGTGTAAACAGTGCCTCCTCATTTCCTTTCTGGAAGTTAGCTAGCCCTGAAGATTGCTGAAAGTTGGAGCTCAGCTAATCCCAGTTCGATGTTCTGGTCTGATTAACAGATATCGATGAGTGTGAGAGAGGAACCCACAGCTGCAAAGTCAACTTTGTTTGTCAGAACACAGAAGGGTCCTTCTACTGTGAGTCAAAGCAGCGCTGCATGGATGGGTTTCTGCAAGACCCCGAGGGAAACTGTGTTGGTAGGTGTGACCAGAGGGTGTTTGTCACTCCTGGGCCTTTCAGCCTGTCCAAGGGGGGTGTATATGTGGTTTTCCTCAAACCCTGGTGTGAATTTAATGTGAATTTAATGTGAACATTGCTGTCCTTTATAAGTTGTTGCACTTGAAAGTCTTCCCACAGCAGACTTTCCTCAGCCTTATCTTTGGAAGCCGAAACGAAGGAAAAAGAAGTGGCAGTTGGATGAAAACGGGCCAGAAAGGTTAAACAGCATCTCTCACCATTCCAATTAATTCTCTTCATCAGATATTAACGAGTGCACGTCCCTCCCTGAGCCCTGTAAGCCAGGATTCAACTGCATCAACACGGTTGGGTCTTACACGTGCCAGAGGAACATGCTGAGCTGCAGCAGAGGGTACCACTCCAACGAGGACGGCACCCGCTGCGTCGGTAAGGGGGGCTCGGGGTCTGCTCGGGGCCCTCTCCCAGGAAAAAGTACATTTCAGTTCTGAAAAGAGGGGTTTTGGGTTACCTCCAGAGTCCCAAGTGTGTCTGAGGAATGGGAATTTGCTGTCCCAGCAGCTCGGGGATTTGCTCGCACTGATGTCTGATTGTCCCGTGGGTTTCTCCTGGCACGCTGGTTCTGGCTGCAGATGGGATTCACTGGCTTTCATTCTGGAGTGAATGGGGTTCAGTTACTTTTTAGACTCGTGCTGTCAGTCAAAACCGTGATCCCTCGCTGTCCTTTGCAGCCCCTCACTCTGAGTGGTGTGATGTGCAGCAAACACTGAGTCTGTGTTCTCACAGGAGCAGCTCCAAGTGGATGTTCTTTGTAGGGCTGTGAATGGTGTTCCCCATTACATCCACTTTGTGGGGATGTTTTATCCTAAACAGCCTACTTTTATGTTTTATCCTAACAATTCCTACTTTGTGAAAAGAATTCTGAGAAGAATGAACGTATGAAATATTCATGTAGGCTGGCATGCAGCTTGATCCTGATTTGTGTTTGTTCCAGTGTATTTAGGGAGTTACTGACTCAGAATAGCAGATTTTAGCTGTTATTAGCATTTGTTCTGTAAATGTCCTTGGTGCCCGGGGCAAGGCTGGCTGTGTGTTCTCTGGTTCCCTCTGCCACGAGTTACATGAGGTAGGAAATCCAAAAAAAACCACAAAAAACCAAAAAACCAAAACCAAACACAAACAAAACCAAACAAAAAACCCCCAAAAAACCAGGAGAAAACAAAAAAGAAATGAGAAATCAGCAGTTGGGTTAGTGATGATATCCCAGTGATCTCTGCCTACCTTCCCTTTGAATAAAAGGAAGGAAGGATGACAAACAGACAAAATATGCTCTGTGGTGCTGCAGGTGGTTGACAGCCGTGAACTTGGTCATGACTGCAGGGAAAAACAGTGGCACAGCCAGACCCTATTTCCCCAGAAACTTCTGTGTTCACCTTTTTGCCCTTCACTGTGCTCTGTGTCCCCTCATGGTTTTGCCCCCAGGACGACCCAGTGAGAAGGTGGGGAAGGTTTGGAAGTGGCAGAAGACGAGGGACAGTTCATGTGTGTAAGGGAGGAAAGGGAGAATCCAGCTTTTCTCCCCCCGTTGTTCCTAAAAAAGAGTGACTGTGTGCCAGTCTGTGACAGAGGAGGAAATTGCCGTTATTCAGACAACATCTCTGTCTCTTAAGCAGGAGGAGACAACACAATGCAGTGTGATTACTGATGGCCCTCTGTCTCTGCTTTAAGTGGTTGACCAGGTTGTTGAGGAGCAGGTATAAGGGAGCTTCTCTAGCTTGATTTTGGCAAAACGTTTTTAATGTTAATTGGTGGTTTCTCTGACTTGGCTGTGTGCACTCTGCTCCTCTTGCTGGTCTGTAGCTTTTGGTATTTATTTGGAATGTTTTTTTTTAAGTAGGCAGAGAGCACAGAGAAGAAAAAGGAAAAGCATATGGTCCTAATTTCCCCTCTCTGTGATAAAGACTAGTTTCTTTGAGGCATTACAATAGCTAATTAGATTCCTGATTCAGATTTATTCACGGTAGTAAAAACATCATCTGCACATGTTTCTCCAGCAGAACGACACTTGTAGGGTCATCTCCTCTGTTTAGAGGATTCATCTGTCTTTAAAATGTTCAGATTTTCTGATTTGGTAAACGAGTTATTAAAAACTACCTCTTAGATTTAACTGAAAACTGCTGTAAGTATTGTGAAATATGGCACAGTTCTGGGGGGGTAATGCCCTAGAACTGATTAAAGTGTGAATGCAATGGAATATGTAATTTTGGACAAATTAATGAAGTGGTTGCACACATGAATTCATTACAAATAAAGCTGCTGCTTTACAAATTTGTGTCTGCATTAGAGACTTCCTTGCTTTGGTGCTACTTCTGATCTTACAAGAAAAGGAGGAGTCAGTGTTTCAGCAGAAATCTTGGAGCCTGCCAGAGATTCCTTGGGTTGGCATTCCCTGCCGTTCCTGCCCCTGGGGCCAGCAGGGCCTGTGTAGGTGGGAATCTGCTGAAATACTGAACAAAGTATTTGTCAGTGCCCCTCCTCAGGGTTGATATGATCTCCACTTTTCCAAATCCAAGTTTCTGCTCTCACTTCTCCATCATTCCCTCAGCAGGGATCTGCTTCCCAGAGCACTCTCCAAGCTGCTGCTGGATGGAGAACTGCCCAGGAACCCTTTGAAATGATTTAGTGCTCAAATTTATGACTTCAAAAAGGGCAGCGTGGAGAACCTCCAGCCTTAGACTTCCATTCCAATTATTATTACATGAGCAAGGATTTGGGTTGTAAAAGTAGTAGAAGATGTGAATAATGGAAAGCAAGCAGGATCTGATGGTTTGGGAAATGGCAGAACTCTGAATGTGTGAAGAAACAAACAATTCTGAGGGTTAATCAGACTTTTTGATGCTTCTTGTCACAGATGGCAAGAGGGATTTGTTAGAGACTGATGAGCTATTTAGTCATGTTGCAAGTCTTGTAAATCAGTGTGTATTGAAAACTCTCATCTTCATCTGAGGATGTTTAAATGAGATTGGAAGTGATGCATGTGAATGGAGAAGCAGCTAATTTGTTGGCATTGGATTTTGGATGAGAGGCCACGAGGAGTATCTAAATGGGAGTTGATTGAGAGAAGAAAAAAAAAGATCAACATTGGGAAAGAGCAAAAGTTAGACAGCAGGAGCAAGACTGAAAGGGCAACTGGAGATGAAAATAGCAATTGCTTTAATTGAAGGGATGAGCAGAGTTTCTGGCTGGTTCTTGTTTTGCTTTAAATGGCTTGATGTGAGTCACGGAGAGGCAGAACATCACAAGGGGTGTTTAAATGTCAGGGTCTGATCAGCATCAAAAAGTGTTTACATTGAAATGCAGAATATACTGGGGGAGCTCCCCACTGCAGTTCCAGGGCCGTTTTCACCGCGAAGATAATGGTCTGCTTTTCAGAGCTTTGCCTTAGAGCTGGCTCTGGGAAGAGCAGGGTGGGAAGAGCTGATGATAGATCTTCTGTCCAGGGGACAACCATAACAGTTTCTATTCCTGTTATTTAATTAAATTTTTTTTCCCCCTCTCTCTCTTCATAAACGTTGATCTTAAAGCAAACTACCTCTAAGCAAATTGCTCTGTCTGGCTCTGCAGATGTGGATGAGTGTCAGACCGGTGTGCACCGCTGCGGGGAGGGGCAGATCTGCCACAACCTCCCCGGGGCTTATCGCTGTGACTGCAAGATGGGCTTTCAGTACGACGCCTTCAGCAGGAGCTGCATCGGTATGTGAGGCACGGGGGAGGTGGGAGCACTGACTGATTGAGCCTTGGCCCTCCGGGAAGTGTTTAGCACCGTGGCAGTGTGCAGGCGTTAGTTCTGCAATGCAGTGCCTCGGATGATGATGGAATCACCTCCAAAGCTGATGTTGTGCAGCTTGGAGCTCTGTCCCTCCGTGCTGGGATTTCTGACCAGGTTGCCCTTGGCGTGGTGTAGCTGCAGGTCATCAGTTAAAGTCATCTGCAAAGTATTCCCTCTGGGCTGTGCTTCAGATGCTGTAGAAATTTCTCTGAAGATTTCACCACTTTCTTCCCAAGAGGCACGAGACAGCCCTTTGTATTTTACCCCCAGTTAGAGCCCAGAGTCAGCGTCCCACCTGAGCTTGCAGCACTTCACACGCTGCCAATCAATCTCTGACACTTTTAAAAACGCCCTCCTGCATCTTGCTTGATGCTTGTGCTGCTCAGCTGATTGTATATTGATGCCTGTGTTCCTGAGCTGATTGTGTATTTGCTTGTTGTGCTGGCAGATATAAATGAGTGCTGGAACTACCCCGGGCGCCTGTGCCAGCACACGTGTGAGAACACCCCTGGCTCCTACCACTGCACGTGCTCCTCTGGCTTCCGCTTGTCCTACGATGGGAAACACTGTGAAGGTACCACACATCTTTTGTTTTCCATGAAGGAGAAACTGCAGAGGGAATTCAGGGGCTTTAGGGAAGGAGTCGAGGTCAGATTGGCAGATGTTCAGACAAACACTCAACACTTAAAACTGTCAGATGAGCGTCCACAAGTTTCTTTGCCCTTCTTCCTTTCCCTCACATCCCTTTGCTTTCCTTTCAGATGAGAGAAAAGGAGAACACAACAAAGGCAGAACAGGAGACTCTTGTTCAGATTTCTATAATGATGAAACTTCGTAGTGATCAAACTGATCAAACTTAACAGAAAATGATTTTGAATTGAATGGAAATTTGTTGAGTTCTCCCTGATTTCTGTAAGGCAGCGATTACACATTTTTAATTGACTGTAACCCAGACTGTCTGCGTGTGTGTGTGTGTGTTTTATGTATTGGCATATATGGAAATGAAAGTCAGGTGCAGCAGACAACCTCAGGCTTCCTGGAGCAGAGACAAACTGGGACAAATCAGCCCATCAACCCCAAATCAGTCACTCTGACCAGAAGGGGGCTGTTTTTAGGGGCAGGAAAAGGTGAGAGACACTGCTGTGAGCCCCTGTTGCCACGTGTTTGGGTTTGTTTTTGGCTCCAGATGTGAACGAATGTGATAACAATCCCTGCAGCCAGGAGTGTGCCAACGTTTATGGCTCCTACCAGTGCTACTGCAGGCAAGGCTTCCAGCTGGCAGAAGATGGACACTCCTGTAAAGGTAAGGTTGCTGCTCCGTCAGCCTGAGTGTGACTGTGTATTCAGGCTGCCACTGAAGCTGCTAAAGGGAACTCCAGCTCTTGGACAGTGCAGTGGATGGAACACACCTAGGTGACCATGGAACAGGGAGGTTATTGTAGTAGTTTCGTGGGGCCAGAGCTCATGATTGAAAAATTTGGGTGGGAAGATACTTTTACCTGTATTGCATCAATTAAAGCCTCCCCTCAGCCATGGCTGAGTGAAGGTTTGCTCTTAATGCTGCTCGTGGTGGGTGAATGAGGAGCAGAGTGATCAGACTGGAGGAAGGAGGGGGTTTACTTGTTTAATTGAAGTTACTGACACATTGGAGAATCACTATTTAAGAAAGGGTGAAGAAGCCCACACACTTCCTGGCACAAGGAAGCCCCCCAAGAAATTCTGGAAGAATTTTTGCGGTGGGCACTGGCAAAGGTTGCCCAGAGAAGCTGTGGCTGCCCCTGGATCCCTGGAAGTGTCCAAGGCCAGGTTGGACAGGGCTTGGAGCAACCTGGGCCGGTGGAAGGTGTCCCTGCCCACGGCAGGGGGTGGGACTGGATGGACTTTAAAGTCCCTTTCCACCCCAAACCACTCTGGGATTCTGTGAATCTCTGAATTACAGAGGTACCAGAGAGAGCCTTTCAAACTTGAATGTGTCCTAGACTCATTATTCTTTTCCAGGAGTCTGTACTAGTTGCAGCCAGTATTTCTGGGAGCAGCCTTGTGTCAGGCACTCCAGGAAGCACCATCAGCAGCACTCCACAGCGTGACACTTCCACGGTTGCGTTCACGTTTAGCGATATATTAGGGACGTGCCAGATGAGAATTCCCGTGTGTTCTGCAGCTGCCCTTCCCAGATTTCTGTTTTGCCTGGTTTTCCACGTTGGTACCTGTGTTTCCTCCCCAGACATCGATGAGTGCACACAGAGTGCAGGCATCCTCTGCACCTTCCGCTGCGTGAACGTGCCCGGCAGTTACCAGTGCGCCTGCCCCGAGCAGGGCTACACCATGGCAGCCAACGGGAGGACCTGCCGAGGTAAGGAGGGCGCTGCAAGGCTTGTGTGTCAGGAATTCCTTGGAATGAGCCAATTCACTGGCAGTTGCAGTTTTCTGCCCCGGCAAACCAGGAGATGGAATGTTGGAGCTGCAGCGGGGACTTGGCCATCCAGCAGCCTGTCACCTAAGCTTAATTATGCTAGCATTAGGAAATGTTAGTGCAACGACAAGTATCCTCCCCTCACACCCCTCCCCTCTTCCCCAGAACCATAGAAATGCCTGCTGGGAGGTGTGCTGGTTTTCATCTGGTGCACAGCTGTCTGGTTTTGGAGCTGCACCCCCATTTCCAAAGGATGCCCTGCCTGTGCAAGGATGATGGAAGATCTGATTACCTTTGCACACTCTGCACGCATTCCTGCAGTAGTTCCATTAACTACCAGGCATTTCCTGCCCTTAGTTTTTCAGGAGCCCTTCCTGTAAATTTTGGTTATGTATCTCCTAGGCTCGAATTCTTGGTGGTAATGGCAGTGAATTTGCACTGTGTAAATCGTGAGCAGCATGAGTGTGCTTAATCCTGACTTTGGAGCGGGGAAGCAGATTAAATGACAATTAAAATCCTTTAGAAAAAGTTTAAAATATTTTTTAGAGTGCGTTTTGAACTGTAAATGCAGTGATATCCGTGTGCATTTAAATTCTTATGTAAAAATTCACCTTTAGAAAACTGCAGCTGTAACTCTCCACAGGCTTTGTTTGTATTTTCCTCCTAAACTTTTGAGTGCTGGCATGTTCATTGCCACCTCTGCCAGCAGTGAGATTTGGGCTGAGAATGTGTTCCAGAGTTAATAGTGTGAGTCACTGTGTTCCTGAGCCAGCACAGCTCTCCCCCAGGCACCCAGTGTGCTCCAGGTGCTGGAGGCAGGGGACAGGGATGTCCACCCAGACCCATGGACTGCACTGGTGGTGTCTGTGTGGAGTGGAACCCTCCCTGCATGACCCTCACCTGTGTGCAGAGCCTTCCCAGTGCACAGACTTGCCCAAAGAGAAACCCTTGGCAGGGCATTTCCAGGTATCTCTGGCTCCTGGTCCATGCACCCTCCTCGGAGGGCAGAGTTGTTCTGCGTGCAGAACTCAGCAGCTCTGGAGCTGGAGTTCAGTCAGGCACTGGAAGGAGCCCCCACAGATACCATTCCCTGTTTTTGACCTCTGCAAGTCTGTATTACAAGTTAGGGCAGGCTTAGATACTGAGCTCTTTCTGAAAACATGGTCAGAGAATCACTGAAATGATGTTGGCTGTGCTAAGCTGAAGAAGATAATCTTGATTTCCACCAGCTAAAGGTCTGGCTCCAGTTCCCCACGGTCTGACCAGTTCTTTGGAGTTACTGGGGGGCACGTTCTGTGTACCTTTAGTTTCAAGCAGACGAGCTGGATCTCAGGGAGCAGCGTCTCAACATATGGATCCTTTTTGGAGGGACTGCCTGTGGTATTTTGCAGCGCAGCCAAAGTGGGGCAGGGAGGGAGTGCTTTCATGACAACCATTGCAATGTGGAAGAAATTTTCTTTTCACCTTAGGGGCACTGCTCAGAATCAGCAAGGGATTTGCTTGACTTTGATTCCCTCCTCCTTCCTATTGTATACTTTTCCTTGCAAGACTTTCAAACCAAGCGGTTCGGCGCATGAGATCAGTTCTCATCCCAGGGGAATGGAAGGAGTGGGAGGGTGTAGTTCCCCTCTAGGAGTCTGTCTCTTCTGTGACAATTGGCAGAGCTGCAGGGCCCTGCACAGTCCACATGCCTTGTCTGTTAGCATTTATTTCATTTTAAAGCCTCCGTGCATTGTCTAGACTTTTGGGAGTACACAGTGTGACTGGGAGATGATCTTTGCCAATGTTTGCTGCTCGAGCTGGATCCCTGATACTGCATCTGGTTTTCGGCATTTTAAGGCCCATGGCTTGGGGATATGTGTTATTTAGGTATTTAGGGGGATATTTATTTATATGTCTGAAGTGTTCAGAAGTGTGTGCCTTGTTCTGAAGTTGCCCTGGTGGAGCTCCCATCTCCTGGATTGTGCAGTGAGAACTTTGATTTGGATTTGCTTGCTTTAAATCCAGGTTTAATTTGGCTGCTCTGCTTTAATCCAGAGCAACCTTCATGCCCAGATACATTCTTCTGACACAGCCCAAGTTTATCCATTCTCAAAAAGTCAGTGAGAAGGTCCCGTAGACTTTAGCATGGGTTGGTTCTGTCCTGACAGGACCTGGTTATTCCTGAGGGATAGCTTTTGTGCACCAGGCTGTGAGTGGTTAATGTGCAGTCAGACAGAGGGTATCCATGCCCTAAGCATGAAACTGGGCTGGTTCAGGGAGTCCCAGTGACCCGTGGAGCTGTAAAAATTGACCCATAGCTTTCAGGAAACTGAAAACTCTCACCCATCAGAACAGCTGTGAGAAACTTATACAGCTGTGGGCTGGTCTGGGACGTTCAGGGTTCCACTGCTACCAACTCACTTAATTCTGTTTGCCTTCAGCTTGCTGTTAATATTAATTACAGCCTACCTCTGACACCTCAGGAGCAGGGAGAACATGGCTACACAAGCAGATCTGTCTCGATGTTCATGCTTGGTCTTTCTTGCGATGGGATCTCTGGGTTTGAGAACGTTTTATTCTCCACGGAAAGTAAAAACCCTTTGTTGGTCAGTCTGTGTGTGGATGAGGTCAGCTGGGTTACAGGAGTGTGCCAGTGGTTCTAAAGTACAGGAAAAGAAACCCAGTTCCCCTGCCCTGCAGCAGAGGGCCAGCCTGGCCACGTGCTGGGTGAACTCTCTCTGCCAAGCAGAGAGGCTGTCAAACACCATGGAAAGGGTGTTTGTAGGGAAGAGTGGGCTCCCTTCTTCACTGCACACGCTGTCAGGTGAGTCTGTCGTCTCTTATTGCCTCGTAATGTCAAGGAAGGAGGGTTTTTTTCCATAGAAGACATTTTAGACATAGAAGAATTTTAACAGAATTGGCGTCATCACGGTTCACTCTGTCACCCCAAATGCCACTGAGTGTCTGTGCACAGAGATGGACCTGACACACCTCACCTGGCTGTTCATTTCCCTGCCCAGGTGTGTCCAGAGCCCTGGTCTGGGGCACAGGGACTGTAAGAGTAACTCGCAGTGACTTGGGGGGTGCCCTCAGCTTGCAGAGCCAAACCCTCATGCACACAGTCCCACGAGCAAATCACAGCCCATCAACTGTGATTAATTCTCACTTTTGAACTTAGAATGTCTTTTTCTTGTGTTTCTTCTTAGATATTGATGAGTGTGCAATAGGAACCCATAACTGCTCCACTGCAGAGACCTGCTACAACATCCAGGGCAGCTTCCGCTGCCTGTCCTTCGAGTGCCCTTCCAACTACAGAAAAGTGTCTGACATGTGAGTGTGGCCTTTGGAATGACACCAGCAGCCAGGCCAGTCCTGCAGTGCTAAGTTTGTGGGTGGGTGTAGGTGCTCAGAGCTCTGAGAAGCTGCTTTGGTACCTGGAGCACATAAAATTCCCCGTGTAGAGTTTGTGTCTGGTTACCCTTCCTTCTTCCAAGCCCTGGAGCCCCTGTTTGCTCCCCAACTGCTGCTGCAACAGTAGGCACCAGAGCCTGGAGCCTCTCCTTGCTGCAGCTCTGAAAGGGCTCTGGTTATAATTAAGTTTTCAAAAAGTAAGATCTTCTGTGCTGCTTCTATCACAGCAGTAGCTGCCAGGCGGCTCAGAGCTCCACTTTGACGGTGGGTTTGGGGCTCCCTGGTTAATCTTCAGATTGCAGTTCCTCAGGGACTGCTGAAACGTTGGAGGGGAGCGGGATACTGAGCTTGTCAGGCCACAGGGCTCTGGGAAGGGCACTCCCTCAGCTCCTCAGCAGCTGGGGCGCGGGAGCCCCAAAATCTCCCTCCCCTTTTCCTGCCTCAGTGTCTGCCAGTGCTTTGGGAACCTGCATTTAGTTGCTTATGACTTAAAAAATACTTTTCCTGCCTTGCAGAACTGAGCTGCTTTGCCAGTTGAGGAGCTTCATTCCCAGCCCCATCTTTCAGCTACTTTTTCAAGGGTTTTTAGTCTTATTTTCTTGGGGCATTGTCCCAGCCCTGTGCTGTCAGTGAGGAAACCACTGACTCCTCTTCCAAGCTCATGCTTTGCAGCATGACTGGCTCTTTCTTTGTTGTTGAGCTTCCCAGTGCAGCTCCCCATGTCTGTGATCTTCTCCTGACACTACAGTACAATTCTGTAAGTTATGGGCACTGGAAAAGCAGAACAAGGATAATAAAAGGATATGCTGAGTTGGAAGGGACTCACAAGGGTCATCGAGTGTGACTCCTGGCCCTGCACAGGCCCATCCCCAAGAGTCACCCCCTGTGCCCCAGAGGATCAGCCAAACCCTCCTGCAGCTCTGGCAGCCTTGGGGCTGTGCCCACTGCCCTGGGGAGCCTGTTCAGTGCCAACCACCCTCTGGGGGAAGAACCTTTCCCTGAGATCCACCCTGAGCCTGCCCTGACACAGCTCCAGCCATTCCCTGGGGGCTGTCCCTGGTAATCCTACTCTGAAGTTTGGGACTCTGCTTTATCTGATGTTTTGCAACGCTCTGCAGTAAATGCACCTTCCCTGCTGTCCCTTGGACGCTGAAGGCTCTTCCTGTCTCGTTCCTCAGGAGGTGTGAACGCATCAGCTGCTTTAACTACCTGGACTGCCAGAACACCCCGGTGAGAATCACCTACTACCAGCTCAACTTCCAGACCAACATCGTGGTCCCGGCTCACATTTTCCGGATCGGCCCCTCCCCTGCCTACGCCGGGGACAACATCGTCCTCACCATCACCCAGGGCAACGAGGAGGGCTTCTTCAGCACCCGCAGGCTCAACTCCTACACGGGCATCGTGTACCTGCAGCGGCAGGTCAAGGAGCCCAAAGACTTCCTGCTGGACGTGGAGATGAAACTGTGGCGCCAGGGCACGTACACCACTTTCCTCGCCAAGATTTACATTTTCATCACAGCTCACGCGTACTGAGGCCCGTGCTGCCGTGGGATTTGATTTGGTGCTATGCTCTTTACCTGCTCTACCAAAGCTTAATACTGTTGAACTGTTCGTTTCATGTATCTA
Organism: Empidonax traillii; assembly: GCF_003031625.1. Classification (NCBI taxonomy): domain Eukaryota; kingdom Metazoa; phylum Chordata; class Aves; order Passeriformes; family Tyrannidae; genus Empidonax; species Empidonax traillii. Next base: position 254,617 of record NW_020956140.1, on the reverse strand, counting down.
GCCTTTATATTATTTTTCTATCATTTGCCTTTTAAACTTTTTTTTTTATTGGTTGTGTAAATTAAGTTAATTTTTATCTTTTGACGTTTGGTTTCCTTCCGCAGTTCTGTGCATCCTCATCTGCCAGCCAGCAAAGGAAGGGGTTGGAAGGCAGCACGTGCCTTGTGCTGAATGCTGGAACCTTCTCCTAGCCATTGTTTTTAGGTGTAGTCACCTCTGCAGGGTATTGCACTAAAGAGGGAAGATGTTCACGTGGGGGTACTGGGGAAAAAAAGCTTTGAGGGCTTTCTCTTGCTGACACAAAGTCGTGGTCAGGCTCAGCCAGTGCCTTCCCTGGGGTTGAGATGCTGTGTCGGGGCCGTACGTGGACACTGATGGTCAACCCACCTCCTGGGATTATTCTCCTCCTTCCAACTTTCATAATATGTTGCCTTAAGATATATATAAATAAAAGAAAACTCCACCAGTGAAAAAGATGGACGAGTCTTGCTTTAGTAGGATATTCTATGCTAAATATTTGCAAGACTGAGGCCCTCACAGAATGTTACACTCTGGAGTAAAAGCTCACATTGCCACTCTTAGTGTTTTCTGTTTTTTTTATAGGTGCTGAGGCTCCTCTGTTCCTCTTCCTGTTCTATAGAGCTATAACTGCAGATTCACTGCTTTGTAATGCTTACAGCAATACCCACAATGGAAAGGATGAAATAATCTTTACTGCTCCTTATTGTAAAGCCTGGGTGTGCCACTGAGGCAGCTTTAAACGGGCAGGAAGGGCAGTTGCTTCTCTGCCTCAGGAAGATTCCTTCAGCTGTGTTGCTGAATGGCACAGAGGGAAATGCCAGCGAAACTGGTGGGTCGGATTTTGCCCTTTAGGAAAGAGCACAGCCAAAGTTTCGTGCTGGATTTCCTCTCGTTCTTCAGGAAGCTGGATGAAATCCAAACTTGGAGGCCAGATCTGGCAAAGTGTAGTATAAGCAAAGTACTTGTTAGAATTTAGAAGGAATATCAGAACTTCCATGCAGCTCTTATTTTTTTCTCCTCTCAAAAAAACCGAACGAGCTCTCGTGTTGCAATTTTCCGAGCTCTGGTTGTTCCAGCTCCAATTATTCTGCAAAATGTTTTAAAGGAAGGGCATAGCTACAATACACTGATGTCAGCTACACTGCAGTTTATTAATCCTACAGTCCCAGCTGGGAGGGGACCTCAGGGCATCATCTGACCCAACCTTTTCTTGGCAAAATAATAACCTGCCCTTTTCTACAGTCAGTCTTATTTCTACCAGTGTGTACACAAAATAAATGGAGAAATCAAATCTTATGGCTTTTTCTGCCATAATCAATGATTTTTATTATATTGTAAAAGATTTGTTTGAACTGCACCTAAAAATCTGGTAAACACCACCTGTACGGTGAGAGGAAATGTTCTATATTCACTGTATCCCCAGGCCAGTCTCTACCACTTCAAGTAACTTCTTGAATTTGGACTTTCTTATTAATGATAAAGTGCAAATCTTCCTGTATCTGAGATCATAAAGCTTCATTAGCAGAGAAAAGTTCCTGCTGTGCCCCAGCTGTAAAATAAGGGATATCTGTGAGCTTGCACACATCAAGCTTTTCTTTAGGGTTTTTCTCTACAAAAATCACTTTGTGAAAGAGATCTTCTTCCATCCATCTTCTGTTTCCCATAGTTAACAGTTTCATAAGGATTTAGCAGGGAAGTGCCAACTGAGAAACACATGTTTATGCAATTTGTCATCTCAGTTAATTCCTGTCTTACAGCTCCGGGCCGGGCCCGAAGGAGCCATCAGCTGAAGCCTCTCAGATCCATTACCCATGGACATGTGGAGTGGGGATACATTTCTCCAAGCTCCAGTGGGGCACGTCAAGAGTCACCAAAAGCCAGAGTTTTCCATCAGCATTAGGGTTTGATTGAGCATAAATGATATTCAGGCCTCGACAGCCCTTCTTGTCAGAGAACAAATGGACAAGCCATTTGTTACTTGGAGACCTTTTGCTGACTAAAACCAGCCACAGTCAATCATATTAAGAATCTGGCAGTTTGTAACACCAACTCTTCATTTTCTAGACAGGTAGTTGATGAAGAAAGTTTTAGGGAAGGCTTTGCATACTGTAATGAGGAAAATGCTATGTAAGGAAAAAAGTGTCTCCATCAGCACTGGGCCCAGCAGCTGTTCCGAAAGGTTGGGAAGAGCTGCTTGGAGCAACTGGTCAAAGCAAAAGAAAGGATTACAGAAGGTAATTTCACATTTTCTGCTTCCCAAATAACCAGAGGAATGGGGTTTTTAGCTCTTCCCAACCCACGGTGTTCACCCCGGCAGGTTCAGTAGCAGCTGCTCTGTGGCTTTTGCTTCATCTTGTGGGGCAGTGCTCGTGCTTGGGCTGGAGCAGACACACCAGCACAGCCCCACTCACCAGCAAGGATGTGCTTCCATTGGCTTTGGACTGGAATTTTGGTCTCCTTCAACTGCTCTAGGTCCTAGAAGATCCAGTCCCCATCTCCAGGAATGCTGCTCCCATTTTATTTGGGTGAGTAACCTGGGCAGAGAACGAGTGTATGTATCCATCTGCAATTCCTGAATTCCCTCTTGAACAGCCTTTTTTTTTTTTTTAATATATATTTTTACTTGCCCTTCTCCATTTCCAACAAGGGAGTTGTGTAGCTTTTGTTTTATTCCCTTGGCTTCTTTGTGGCCACCCCACCCCTTGCCTGGCTGAGGTGAATTAGGAACAGCTACCCCAAGAGCTGTGCAGGCTGATAAACTCATGAGGAAGGCAACAGCTGCAGAGCTAATAAAGAATTACAGCAGGCTTGGGGCATCTGACTCTAGATGTGTAAAAACTCAGATTCTTGGTGTGTTCCCCAGGATAGAAACGGCCTTGCTGTGACCTGCCTGAACAGTGTGTGTTCTGCTTGGCTTTGCAGGTTACTTAGTCCTGCCTCTGTGAAATGTGACCTCTCTGCACTCTGCTGGTGTATTCCTTGGGAGATCCAGTGATCCCAGAGCCTGAGCAGGGGCAAATGAGCCACTGGAAGCAAGAAGGAATGTTGTTCTGTGTGTTTGCTGGGAATTGCAATGGGCCTATTGCAGGAAGAAACATCAGGTTTTTTCTTTTGACTGGAATGTGCATCACATAGAGTTGAAACAGCAGCAGGTGGGCTCAGAGTGATGTTCTTACCTAATATTTTAAATTGTTCCCTTTTCTGCACCAGGGAGGAGATATTTTACGATGTATTTGCATGTAAAAAACACGTGTGTGTGTGGAACTGCATGGAATGCAGTCCGTGCTGGGATTCCTCTGAGCCTGATTTGGGGAAAAGGCTCAGCTTGGGCTTGGCTCCTTCTCCTCCCACTGCAGGACCAGAGCAGGGCTCCCCTGTCCCAGGAGAGCGAGCTGGTACCTGCAATGGGCCAGGATTCTCACCTTGCTTCCAGCTTACCCCAAACAGACCTGCATTCCCCTTTATTTCTCCATCCTTCTCTGTGGTGATTCAGGACAGAAGCAGATTTCAGACATACTTTGTGGTTTGGATTGAGGCTTCAGCTGGAATAGGGACCATGCTTTAACAACAGGGCATCAGAGCCTGCCCTGCAAAGGTCCTGGACATGGGGCCTCTGTGATGGCACAGAGTGGGGGAAGAGCTCCTCCTGTTTTCTCAGGAGCTGCAGACAGACTGGCCCTCTGCAGACCTGCCTCACACACCTGGGGAGCTGGTATTGCCATTCATTTGCCTTTATTTTCTTCATCTTTCCATTGATCCCAGCCATGCCAGCAGGAAGGGAAATTTCCTGCCGTGGAGCATTAGGATTCTGGAGTAAAAATAGATTTTGAGGTTAAATAAAAAGTATATTCACACTTTCAGTGTTCTCTGCATCCCAGAGACGTTAATTTTTGAGCTGAACATCTCTTGAAAAGCAGGATTTAATTATATCCAGTTCAGTGATGTGAAACCAAAGTCACAAACTCGAGCCTTTTGTCTTCTGAGGCACAATTCTTTCTCTTGCACGTTCTCTCCCAAGAGCAGTCAGCGTGTGGGACTGTTCCAGGGCTTTGGAGCCCTTTCAATGAGCCTCCCCCTTCAGGAGTCCTGCCTGCTGTCCCCTGGCATGTGCAGCTGGAGGAGCCAGCTCGGTGTCACTCCTTATCCTGAGCCTTCCCCATCCCCACATCCCTGCTGGCACTGTGGGAAGGATGGAATTTTCCACTTGCACCCCAGTGCAGAGGCTTGTTTGGTCCAGGGGGCTTTTCCAGGGAAGGCAGAGGCACTGTCTTCCCATGAGCTCCCATCGTGGTTGGGTTAAACGTTCCAACATCTGCTGTGCATTTTCTTTTTTTAGCTGGGCTTGGGGAGGAAGAGGATGCCAGAGTGGTGCCCTTCATGCTGGGATGGGAGGGGTGGGAGGGGAGCCTTTGTACATCAGGGAGTCTTCTGTGTGGTAGCCAAGAATTGTGTTAACTGCATAAATTCACTGCAGGATTTTTAATTGCTTGGAGCCTGGGATGGTGCAACGGTGGGATGGAAGGGCTGAGCTGGTGGGGCTGGGCTGGGGAGCTGCTGCAGCAGAAGGGGCATCTGATCAGCATGAGATCAGCTGAGATCAGCACCATGGCACAGTTACCCTGAGCTCTCTCCGGGTAAAGAATTGGCCTCAGGTGAGATACCTTGTGCTTCCAGGTGATCCAGGGTCAGGTGAGTCAACAGAGGATGTGCAAGAAGGGAATGGAAACCAGCTCTGCGCTGGGTTCATGAGGTTTGGTTCACTGGGAAGGGTCTGTAAGTAAAGCATTAAACCAAATCTCGCAGTGAAACTCCGAGTTCCTGAAGAGAAACAGAATTTGGGAAGGGCCATCTGAAGGAGTCAGAGTTTGAGAAAGTGTTCCCTGTGCAACAAGTGAGGAATGCTCTCCTTTCTGGGAGGAGAAGGTCTCAAATAGAATTTTATTGAGGAATAATCGTCCAATCTGCAGAGTACTGAACTCTCCTCTGTGCCACCATTTCTAGACAGTAATTACGAAAGAGTAACACCAGTTAATTTAATGAAAATACATCCAAAATGGAGACATAAATGCCTGGGAAGAAGGGGAGGGGGGAGATACCTTTCTTTCTGTAGATGAGGTGCCTTACAGCAGCACAGACTCCACTGGGCTACCCTCCAGAGAGGGTTTTTGGCTCACTCTAATGACAGAATTATTGGTTGCCACCAGACAGATCCTCCCCAGCACGGATAGCCAGGAGAAAAATGTAGGTGGAATGCTTTCAGTATGGGGGAAAACCCCTGATAATCCCCAGTGGAGGACTCTTGAGGTGGAGCACTGCCATTTTTGGAGTTTGAGTAAACCATGTAAACCAGTGGTGCAGGACTGCCAGACACCAAGTGATCTTCTGCAGGTAACACCTTGGAGAAATGGCATTCCCAGTGAGCAGGACTGTTTCAGACAGAGCTGCAGGTAGCTACACCAACCTTATTCTGACCTCTTTCTCTACTTCTTTCTTTTCTCTCCATCTCTCTTTCTTTGTGCTTCCCTCTTTCCTTAATCTCTTGTGGATAACTTGAAACCAAGGGGTTGTTTCTCGTTAAGTTGCGTGGGGTTGGTGTTTGCTGGGTTCCTTTGTGGAATCTTCCCCCTTGATTGGTTGTTACTCCTGTAAAATCCTTTTTGCCAAAACACCTGTTTTCTCACTAAATTAAAAGCTCTCTTTACACGATTCAAGGTATCAAAGAACTTAAAGCTTTGCAAGAGTTTGTGTGGGTGAAACTCTTGGAGTGTTAAATATAAGTAAAACCACCCAGGCAAAGTGTGTGGATTAGGCCTGGTGCTTTACACTAATGTAAAAGTGTAAATCTGGAGTCATGCTACGATGTAGTGTAGAATTGTTGCTCCTGTGAGTAGGGGAAAGGCTGTGCTGGCCATCAGTGAGCGATCACCTGTGACAGACCATAAGAGAACTCCACCTTGGAGGTGTTTAACACAGATTTGGGGCAGACAGGCAGTATTGTATCACGCCTTGCAATGCTCAGCCCTCCACCAATGGCCATGAGGGTGTTGTGGCATCGAGGAGAGCAAATCATGGCCCTGCACTTGATCATCACTGGAGCTGGGAGGGTGTGGAGCTCAGTCACAAAGCTGAGGGATTCCCAGAGTCAGCAGAACCCTTCCTACCTTTGCAGACCTGGGAGGGGTGCAGGTATTTGTCAGCTTTTCCAGAGCTCCTGTCCTTCCCTGTGGATTGGACAACACTGCTGTGAACCGCGATTCACATGGGCAGGAGTGTGCACTGTCTGTGCAAAACCAGCAGCTACTGATGTGAGGAATCCCAGGATTTGGGAAGGCTTGAGTGCTTGGGAGTCTGGAGTCTGTGCTGGGCTCTGTCCAAGCACTTGTGGGTGCCAAGCACTTGTGATGCACCTCATAGGTCCAACCTCTTTGTGCCCTTGCATCCCCTGTAAGAGTTATAAAACAAACCCTCTGCTTCCCCCTGTGAGAGTGTTTGTGGTTGTGTATCTGTTGTTACCAGGGAAGAGGTTGCAATAAGTCCTGCTGAGGGTTGGTTCCTCCACTGGGGGTTTCCCAGATTGGGCACAGGAGATGGTACCAGGGCTGGAGGGTGAGAGGCTCAGTGTGTTCTCAGGTGCCACAGACAGACAGCTGGACGCCACCAGGCATCTGCTGCTAACTCAGGTGGCACTAAAACCAACCAACCAGCAACCCCCCCAACATCAGTGGCCTTGAAAATAACGAGTTCCTGAGAAAAAACTCTAAATATTCTCAAGAAAGAGTTTTCCACAGATTCTGTTGGCACAGAGCTCCACTGAAGTGGATGGGCTGAGTGAAGTGAAGGCACAGCTTTAATCATAACTTCATTTTCCTCTGGGGAGAGGAACAAAGGCACAAATGACGTGCTTGTAACGTTGCCTGAGCCACATCTGGAAGATGCTGACACATGCAATGATGAAGGCCATTTAAAGATGTGATTACTCCATGGAGGTACCTATACTTTTTTTTTCAAAAGCATATGATTCCACCAGCAAATCAAGTGATCTGAAGAGGGTGGAGCCCAGGGCTCCAGTTTGGGAGGACATTTGAAGCTCACAGGCAGCATTAGGGCTGCACCAGGAGGCTCCCCCACCTTCTGTGGGAAGGGGGCTGTAGGAGCAGTTTGGTTGTTGGTGGTTGAAGTTTGGAAAGTTTTCTTTGTGTGTTTAGTGCTTTGGATTCGTGAGTGTCCAGAGGAGGAGGAGACAGTGAGTGTTCACATCCCTGCCACGGGTGTGTTGAGCAGGGCATCTGCACCTCACCTGGGTAGTAAATCCCGTGGCAGGTGGGGCAGCTGGTTTCACATGTGATGTTTTCTCAGGATTCTGAAAGCCCTCATCAGCCTCACTTCACAGCTTTCCCACCCTTGGGAATCCCTGGAGTTCAGTCTCTTTGGTAACTTCGGCACCATTAAGCCCCCAGCAATCTCCATCTCTTGCTGTTGTGAATCCCACTTGCAGCCTCCCCTCTCCTGCTGCTCCCTCCTGTAGGTTCTGCTTTTACCCCACTGCCAGGAGGGTTTTCTTTCATCCCTTCTTTCTAAAGGGGCACAGGTCAAAAAGAGAAACATCCAAAAACCCATCGACCCTTCCTCCTGGATGCCTGAGAGCCTGCACCAGTGCTGGGAGCTGGCAGTGCCTCTGAGCTGCCAGGCCAGAACCTCAGAAATAACATTATTCTAAATTACCCCATGGCTTCAAACTGCAGTGTTGCAGGTTTGGAAGGCAGCTGCTCTGTGCATCTCTGGGCTCCAGAGTGTGTTTTGGAATGAGCAACCTGGGAAATCACTAATAAAGAATGATTTATATTTTTCCAAATTCCACTTTTTGTGTGTGTATATATAAATATATATCTGTATTATTAAGGCATTATGTTTTGGTCTTCCTTGGAGTGTTTTTGTAGAAGTGCAGAGTTTAATGTTAAATATTTGTTCCCATGTGGTTTTTTTGGTGGTGCTGTAGCTGACGGTCTAGAACAGTGGAAGTGGAGGTGTCCACGGAAAGCAGGAATATAATAATAGTTGGTTCATCAGCTGGATACAAGAAACAGAGAAAGGGGAGAGGATTTCTTCTTCTCTTTCACGTGCTGGCACTGGAAGACTTTGAAGAACAGAGCACAGGACCAGTTGTTTTCCCAAACAGCTGTCAGTGATGTATTTATCCATTTATCCCCCCACTCCCAAGGATACAGTATTTTGTAGGTCACTCTGTTCCCCTGTCCAGGCAGGACAAGCCATTTTTGAAAGCAAATCCCAATGTTTCATTATCTCTGTTGTGTATTAAAGCTTCCTCTTCAGAATCAATAATGCAGGGATTTGCAGGCTCCTTCTCTTTCCACACTGATCTAATTAGTTAATAAAATAATAGTCTCTCCCCTCCCCCCTCCTACTTGTTTTGCCCTCGTTTCTCATCTTAGCCACTGAAGAACTATTTCCTCTGTTCTCACAGCAGTAATGCATTTACACTTGCCACAGCAGTTCAAAGATACCACAAATATATTTTTCTTATGCTGGTAATTGCTTTTCTTGGTCATTAGTCGATCAAAGTGGAGGAAATAGAGCGGGGGCAGTCAGACTAAATAATAGATGTTTGGAGTAGAAGTGGGACTGGAGCTTGGAGTCTTTTGTTTTATTTTCCAAATGGTTCAGTCTGCAGAGGGGTGTCTCTCTGGCAGGTGTGTAAGGGCTGTGAAGGTTGCAGGGTGGTTGCTCCAGGCTGTCAAACACGGCTCTGCTGCCTCCACCAGCTGCTCTGCTGGCACCACCTTGTTTCTCCAAACACTAAACCTTTGGCCGTGCTGGGATCTGAGGGAACATCCAGCTCTGTGTCACAACCAAGCCAGAGCATTTTTATCCCAGCTAGGAAAGCCCTTCTGGTTTTTTGTTTGTTTGTTTGTTTGTTTGTTTGTTTGTTTTTTACCTGTACTGCAAAACACACAGGCTGCGAGGAAAAACTGGGCAGCTGGGCTTTGGGTGCTTGTGGGTTTTGTTTGTTATTTTGGTTTTGGGGTTTTTTTGAAAAAAAGGTAAAAGTTAAGATCATTCTTCCGTGTTTTCTGGCGCTGTTCTTGTTTGGAAAGCTCGCATGGAATGTGAAACTGAAACTTTGGGTTTAGCATAAACAATTTAAGGTCTTTCATCAAGTCTGTTGCACTTACTGTCAATGCATTTCATCCCCCTTGCTCTTTAATGAGATTTGGCTGGGGCTGGAGAGACAGACAGTCAGAAGTTCACTCTTGCTTCGTTTGGGTTTGTTGTGGGTGTTTTCCCTCCCTCCCGTGTCCGGCTCCAGGAGCTTTGGCGGGTTTGCTCGGCTCCAAGAGCGCCAAGAAAAACCAGTTTCTAGATTTCTCCTTTTTTGGAACAAGTGCCTTTATCGCTGCTGCCAGGAATATCCTGCACTGGGGTGGCAAAGGGCCAGGAGTTCCCCACAAGGGCTCGGAGGGCTGACATTCCCAGAGGAAGCTGGGGCTGGGATGGTCAGAGCAGCAGGACAGGCTCCGAGGGAAGGTGATGGAGAGCCCCTCTGCAGATCCCTGCCGTCTCATAAACACCATTTTCACAGAAATACTGGTGTCTTTGATAATCCTCGCTTTTTAATTTGATGCTGAGATGAAAGATAATTTTTTATCTCATAGAAAGGTTTGAGCTTTTTTTTTTTTTTTTTTGGCATTTAATCATCTCAAGACCTGTAGTACGTGTAAAGACTCCCAGAAATGTGGGAAGTGCTCTAATTTGCTTTTTGTTTCTTGGAATAGTGTTCTGGAAATCCTCAGAAAGAGGATTTTAATGAGCTTCCTGGGGAGATTGCTACTGTCCTGCATTCTTGTGCTGAAGGGCAATCTTGGAAACCACAAACAACTACTTGACTCAGAACAGGAGAGGAAAAGCGTCTGAAAGTGTTAATGTATATTTATTGGAAGACAAGGTGGCATTAAAATAGTGTTAATAATTCAAGATGGCTCAGTGTTTTACTTTGAGTACAGAGGAAACTAGTTTTGATTGGCCTGACTTGATTTCAGGGTCTGTGACCTGCACTTGCACGTATGAATAAGAATACTTCTCTATGGATATTCTGGGGAAGCACAGGGTAAAATCACTCCTGATTTTACTGCTGAGGTCAAGAAACTCGTGGCAGGGATGAAACCAATGTAGTATTTCCGTTTTAAAAAAGAGGAAAAGCAGAAAGACATGGGAATAGTTTGGATCTCTGTGCACTCTTTAGCTTGGCTTTTCTTGGTCTGAGAAAGAATGGCAGGGGCAGAAAAAGTGCTCCCTGGGATTGTTTGCCTGATCATTATCAATTTGCCAGAGAGACCACCATAAATGTAGGAACCCCCTAAACAGGGAAACAAATGGTGTGGGAAGAGGGCTGAGGAGTGTCAGCCATGGAAAAATTAGGATTTTCTTTTAAGTGCAGTTGGTAAAAGCAGTGACTGAACTTGTTACAGTGATCCCAGCCCTGCTGGCAGCCAATGCCCAGCTAGAAGGCAGGATAAATGTTTAAAACGAGCCTCAACAGTGCAAAATTGTAAGGACTTGACACCCATAAACTGGATGGTTCGTAACCTACTTTTAATTAGTGCCCGTTGGGAAGTAGCTCCAGGCACTACCATTCATTCTGCTGTGCCCACGTTCTCCAGAGCCAGGGAGGAGAAATGCACATCCACACAGGAGGGGTGAGCTTTCCCCACTCAGCTCCCCGTGTGATGCTCAACACACCGGAGACCGAACACTGGGACGGACGTGATTTTGGAGCCTTCCCGCTGGGAAAAGCTGCAAAGCACCATTGCCAGGGCTCACTGCCAGGAACTGCATGCCCCAAACCCCAAGGCTGAGGTTTACCCCGGCTCAGGGGATGCAGGTTGGTTCTGGGCTCTTGGCAAGGCCAGTCTAGAGACTCGCATGAAGTCACCGCAGCGTGGCTTAAAAACGGAGCGCAGCAGAACTCCCCCTTGCTGGGAGCTGGCAGGAACAGAAGGAAGGGATATTTTTGAGTCTCTGAGTGCAGGGCTCTGAGGGGAGAACAGGCTGGCTCTGCTGGTGTAGAACAGACTGACGTGATGCTGGAGGAAGGAGCCAGAAGGGTGGGTGGATGTCGCTGGCGCTCCTGAGGATGCGAGCGTGGCTCGCGTTTGTCGTGGGAGGGCACGGGGAAAGTGGGCTGGTAGAGACTGGACTGCCCCAGGGAGCAGCCATGGGGATTGTCCTGCTCTGGGGTGGCCTCACTTCAATATTGGGGCAGCTTTAGGCACCAAAATATAAGGAAGAGATTGAGCTATTAGAGAGTGTCCAAAGGAGGGACAAGAGATGGGGAAGGGCCTGGATTTGAAGGTGTGTGAGGACACTGAGGGCACTTGGTGTGTTCAGCTGGAGCAGAGGAGACTGAGGGGAGACCTCCCTGCAGTTCCAACTGCCTGGGCAGGGGCAGAGGAGGGGCAGGACTGAGCTCTGCTCTGGGGGGAGCAGGGACAGCCCCCAGGGAATGGCTGGAGCTGTGTCAGGGCAGGCTCAGGGT
>NW_020956140.1:240036-242453 GCF_003031625.1 Empidonax traillii | reverse complement strand
GATTCCATGAAAAGATGCTGTCTCCTGGCTGTCTGGCCTTGTGATCTCCCGGGAGCGCAGGCGTTGCTGTGCTTGGCTGTGACCTGTCCCTCATGTTTGGGTGGTGGCACTGCTGGGACAGAAACCAGCCCAGAAGGCACCAGGTGAGCCCCTGGGCCTCACTCAGCAGTGCTGAGGCCACCAGGCAGCCCCTCAGCAGTGAATGGATGCGTTTCTGGGGATGTCAGTGGTACCCGTGTGCACTCCTCGCCCTGGCAGGTTGCTGTAAATTGGTTTGAGTGTCAAAGATGCCTCGTTGGCCAAAAGGCTTCACGTTCCTCCGGTCTCCTCTCTATTACAATGTCGTGGGACTTCACCTGGGAGAGCTGTTCTGGCCTTGGGCCTTCCTGGGGCTGCTCTGTCCAAAGGACACCGCTGTGTGTGGGCACCTCCTTGGGAAAGGGCCAGGGTTTAATTCCCTGATGGATGTGACTGAGCAAATCAGCTAAACCCTCTCTGCCTTGCTCTCCTCTCCAAATGGGAAATAGGCTGTGCCTGGACTCACATTGCATGAACACAACCATCTGATTTATTTTTTTTTTCCAGTTGTTATAAAAATAAATGCTACCTAAGCATCTAAAATGCCAGTTTAGAGTATTTCCTTTTTGCTTTATTTCTTTTCTTTTTTTTTTTTTTTTTTTTTTGGAAAGAACTCAAACTAATTTTACTACACCCACCAACTCTTTGCCTCTTAACTCTTTTTTTTTTTTTCTTTTTTCCTCCTAGTGAAAGATTTTTCTTAAGGATTTTAAACTGATTTTACTGTGCACATATTGGACTGAAACAAGTGGAAACTTTTTCTCGTGCCTTCTCTGAGAGCTGGGTCCTATAAATAGAATTTCACATGGCAAGCATATAATAGCCATGCTCTGTGGTCTCTGCCAACAGTTTTAGGTATGGAAATGAGATTAATATTCATCTAAAAGCCATAAATTATTTGGAAACTCTTCTCTGCCCAAGTGTAGCTTGTCCCACGTTGCTGTGGGAGGGGTGAGGAGCAGAGATGGACAGCAGCTTCAGCTCTGGGAACAGATGGAAGGTGCAAAGCAGACATCTTCAAGAAGAGCTGACATTTTAAGCACTATAAAGTCTGCAGGGAGAGATAACATCCTTCCTGAGACATAATGATATACTTGGAAAAGCAGGCAAGCTTTACAGCATGCGAGGTGAAAAGGCATTTTGAGCCTGAAAGCTTCTTCCTTTTCACCACTCGATCCTTCTGTGCAATGAAGATGTTATCTCTTCCCTCAAACCTTGTCTTGCTTGTATCTCAAGATCTTCACATCCAAAATGATACTGGTAGGATTTGACTTTCTAACCTCGGTGCTGATGTCTGTATTTTCTCACCTTTGAGGCAAGTTGTATGTCCTGGACATGGGGCAGAGGATAAAGACAGCAAGGGTTTGCTTGGTGTCCTCGTTGCTTTTACTGATGAATATTTATTTATCCATCAAATTGGAATAAGCAGTCATTTGTACTGGATCCTAATTTAGATTATGGATATCCAGAGCACTTAAGTAATAATGTCATTGTTTGTTATTAGGTTTTAAGTAACAGGCATGAGTAAATAATAAGACAATATAAATATAAATCTCCTTAATTATCTGAGCCTTAAATGCCAGGCAACGATACCAAATCTAAAAAAAGAAATCCATGTGAATTACTAACATGAGAGAGACTTCAGAAAGAATCTGGCTCTTATTAAATTTAAGTGGGTCAAATCCTGCAGCTCCTCAGTGCATGAAAGAGGTTTGTCTAAGGATTTTGAGGGACTACTTCATGACAAAGGATGACAGGGGTGGTGATAAATGCAACATGGTGCTCATTAGGACAGGCAGAGATAGGATGGTAGATGGTGGGTACAGAACTAATGATTTATCTGCAGCAGAACTGAGAACCATTGAAGCTCTAATTGAAGCTGCATGTTGAGATGTTACTAAACAAGTCTGGGGAAAAATTGAACTTTGGGAGTCCAGTTCCTCCTGAATGCTGGGCCTTGTCCTGCTGGCCTCCCCAGGCAGCAGCACTGAGGAATGCAGAAGGTACGTGCGTGTTTATCTGGGGGCAAACTTTGCCATCTCCAGTTTTCTTTCACGTGACACAGAGAATCTTTGGAAAGAGTTTGTTGTAAAGTAAGGAAATAAATACAGGCAGGGGGGTTTGCTGCTCCCAGGGAGATGCAGCATCCAGACTTAACAAAGTTAGAGCTGTCACCGATCTCACTGTGTAAGCTGAAACCAAAAATAACCTCCCATGCTATCAAGGACAATTAGCAGCTTTTGTGGGGGATTTCAAAACAGATGGGCAAAAAGACACTGAAAGAGATGCTGCTTGTTTTCTTTCAAGGAATAAGCTAGGAAGGAACACAATTGCCTCTT
>NW_020956140.1:232775-239577 GCF_003031625.1 Empidonax traillii | reverse complement strand
TTTTCTGTCTCCCTCAGCTCTACGGTTACTGTTGAGGCAGTAATTGTGTTTATTTGCTATTTATGTAGAGGATTGTCAGACTAGATAAGTTACAAGATGCTCACAAGGTTTGGGAGAGCATGGGTTTATTCCAGAAGACATCCTGTCTAACTTGAGGCAGCTGGCTTATGGTTGTAGAATATTTTCAAGATTTTATTTATTTCATTATTTATTTATTCCCTAAATTAGGTAAAGTGTTCAAACTGGAAAGTGTTCACTGCCTGTCAGGTCCATCAACCTCACTATCTCAGTCAGATATATCAGGAAATATAGTGTTTTCCTGCCTTGTACAGGTGAAACACATCCAGGCTGTATGTTAAGCTAGAGAATTACTTCATCATAATAGAGCTGAATCTTAAAAATTATCTGTCTTCTATAGAATTAGTTTTAATAGCAATAGGGGATGAAAATGTATATCCAAACAGATTGACCAAGAGGACAATTTTAGGGATTTTCTTCATCAAAAACTTGTATCAAAAGTGTTGTGCTTGCTGGATGTTTTGCATTAACTTCTGAAAAGCTCATCTTTGAGTGAAGCATTAATAGGGAGTGAAGCGGAGAACTGACAAAAGCCTTCTGAATTTCCTGGCTTTCAGCACTTTGAGCTGATTCTGTGGTACCTCTGAGCCCAGCAAAGGTGACCTTCCCTGGGATCTCGGTGTGCCATCCTTGCACCAGAATTTCCCCCCTTCCTGTTTGAAATGGGAGGAATAACAACCCTTTTAAAACATTGCCTGCACTTCTGCAGAAATGTGGGGAAAGAAGAGTTAACTTGGGAGGCAATGCCTTCTTTTTTTTTTTTTTTTTTGCTTTGTTTGAGGTCTTGAAGGGCTGATGGTGCTGCAATGTTTTCTCAGTCTCTTCCAGGTAAAAACTGGATTATGGTAACTGGAGAGAAAGAAATGGCAGCCACAGCTGGGAGGTAAATGGGAGGGAAGGCAGGATGGGTGGGAAGGAAGGATGATCCAGGGTGGCAGGGAAGGGACCAAGCTTCCCAAGGGAACAAGTCTTCAGGGAAAAGAAGAATTTGCCCTTGAGAGTCAAGGGCGAAATGTCAGAGACAACTGAGACGTGTTAGATGAAACAAATGCAGCTTCTCCAAGGCTTTGAGCAAGCCAGTGCTCCTCAAATTTATTTCACATTCCCAGGGGCTTCCCATCCCCCAGTGGCAGTGACCTGTGTGCTCTTTACCCCCGGATGTGTAAAGGGAAATGAATGCTTTCTGCCCCTCTTGGAATCTGGAGGGGCTCCCATGACTGAGGCACAGAGGGAATGAGCAGCAGGACAGTCTTAAAGAGAATTTACCTGTGAGGACAGGGGTGGGAGCTCTGCTCTGTGGGCTGAACGAGGGTCCCACCACATCTGGCTGAGGGGAGAGCTGATGTGCAGTTCTGTCACTCCTTTGCCACGATAAACACCTTCAGAGTCTTTCAGGAGAGGGCTGCAAACCCCAGAGCGGTGCCGGAGCTGCAGTGGGGCTGCTTCCATCTGCAGGGATTACAGAAGCAGCCCTCTACCTAAGCAAGTATTTTGATATTGAATTAATTAGCAGTTCTCTTAGCACAGCACTTTCACAGGAGCTGCAGCCCACACCTGCACCCATTCACCTTTCCTGGCTGCAGCCCCGGTGGTCAGTCAGGCTCGGAGGGTGCCAACACCCCTTGCCTTGAGCCCAAGTCATTCCTGATGTAGTCCTGTGTCTTTGCAGAGTTATACCCACAGTGACCTTGCTTAATTATCTCCCTGCATTGCATAAACTGGTGCTAAATCAGCCTCTGCAAACTGCCTGGTGCTGCACTGACACTGCAGGCAGGCTCTGTTTGCAGCGGGCAGTCAGTGATGCCCTCACAGAGTGCTCATGACATTCCCCTCTTGTTTCATCATTTCCTCTGGCTGTGCAAATGTTTTGGGGTTTACCAGTTAAAATAAAAGTGAGGCTAATGGCCTTCACTTATGGCATGAATGTATGTAACCCATCTAGCCTGTCTGCAAAGGAAGGCAGGGACCTGCTGAGGGGGAGCACGGTGCAGTGAGGGCATGAGCTGAGCCTGCCTTAGTTTGGGAACCAAGAAGCAAAAACTGCAGGATGCACAAGGGGCAACAAACAGCTTTCAGAGATGATGGGCGGTGCAGATGGGTAGTTTTCTCTAGAGCCAAGAAGTTGATCACAAGGCTGCAGCCCCTCTGCTCTGGAGCCAGGCTGGGAGAGCTGGGGGGGTTCACCTGGAGAAGAGAAGGCTCCAGGGAGACCTGAGAGCCCCTTTCAGTGCCCAAAAGGGGCTCCCAGAGAGCAGGAGAGGGACTGGGGACAAGAGCCTGGAGTGACAGGACAAGGGGGAATGGCCTTAAGCTGAAGGAGGGTAGATTTAGATTTGATATTAGGAAGAGGGTGGGGAGGCCCTGGCACAGGTTGCCCAGAGAAGCTGTGGCTGCCCCTGGATCCCTGGAAGTGTCCAAGGCCAGGTTGGACGGGGCTTGGAGCAACCTGGGCTGGTGGAAGGTGTCCCTGCCCATGGCAGGGGGTTGGAATGAAATGGTCTTTAAGGTCCTTCCAAGCCAAACCCTTCTGGGATTCAATGATTGATTTAACTCTAGAGTTACTTACAGCCTCTCATTTCCATATGCTCCCTTCATTCCTAAAGTTCTGCCTTCTGGACTTTTGTCCCTTCCCTTTGCCCAGCTCATGGGGCAGGATGGGGCTGCCTGCAGGGAGCAGAGGGGCTGGGAGGCTCAGCTCTCACATCTGTGTGCACAGCACTGCAGCCCAACCACGCTGCTCTCCTCAGATAACGCTGTTCCCAGCGGAAACAACATCTAAGAATTGTAGATAGGCCGGAATGAGAACAGCGTTGTTAAGGACTCTTGTAATTCATGATGAATTGTTGCAAGAACTGTTTCTCAGCTTCAGAGGATAAAGGGTTCTTTTTAAAGAGGAGCATCAGCTGCTCTAAAACCAGATAAAATTCGCAGCACTACGTTGCATCCATCAGCAGGAAGAGTTGGGATGATGACAGGTACCACTGTTGCACAAAGGAACAGTGAGACCAGCATCAGACTCCAGAGCTTTGGGGTTTCTTTCAGAGCTAAGCAAACTTGCAGCAATTTTCCAGCCAGGGAGTCATTTCTGTTGTAATCCTGCTTTGCAGACACATCAGAGTTACCCACAGGCTTTTTAAACTGGGGCTGAGCCACACTCCCCTTTCTTTGGGAGCAGCAGGGTTACAGGGTGGTCTGTCTTGTACAATCCTGGATGTCCCCTTGGCAGGTGAGACCCAAACAAGAAACCAACTTGTCGGATGTTTTCCATCCAGACTGTTTTCCTAGAACTCATATATTCATGTGAGTGACCTAAAGGAATTCAGTGGGAATGATCTGCTGCACCACAGTTATTTTTTAGCATCTCTGAGAATTGTGCAGCTTTGCAGCACGAAAGGTAAGGGAGGAAGAGAACGTGCTGGAAATGCTGGACTGAGCAATGGCAATTGTGATGAATGTATTTCAGCTGCTATAAATACACAACTTACTGTAAAAGATCTGTGAGGGGAGGTAATAAACAGCCAGTCTGAGGAATTATTATTTTTTTGTAACATCCTCCAGAGTGCTTATTTGTAAAATATGTGCACTTATATAAAAAAATGTACGTAGGCAGGTTTCTGAGCATCTTGTACTTCACAGGAGTTTGTGCTGAGGGAGTGTTTCCTCGTTTGGGAAGGAGGTGTTTTTCTATGTTTTTTGTTCATTTTTTTCCTGAATGGCTTTTTATGGAATGCTGTTGAGAGCAGGAGTCCCCCTTTCCCTTCCGTGGCCACCGCAGACCCCCTGTTATCTCAATATACTTCCATGTAGCACTAAGAATTGTGTAAACTCTTCACATGCGTGTGCTCAGCAAAATTTCCTCATGGAAAAGGTGGCTGAGCATGGGAACAGGCAGCCCAGGGCAGGGGTGGAGTCACCACCCCTGGAAGCGTTCAGGAAACACGTGGATGTGGCACTTGAGGACATGGTTTAGTGGTGAACTCAGGGACGATGCTGGGATGACATTTGGACTTGGTGATGATCTTAAAGGTCTTTTCCAACCTTAACAATTCTCTGATTCTCTGCATGGTTGGGGGAAAATACAGAGAGACTAGGCTATAAAACCATTAGGTACAAGCAGAAAGAGGCTTTTACTCCTCTCTCACTATTAATTCATACACCCAGATAGAACTTTTTCCCTCTCTAATATTTTCTTCTGATTGCCTTCATATTCAAAATTGAATGAAAATCAAAGGCAACTGGGCAGAAGTTCCCACCTTTAACCTATGTCTGCTTCTGCTCTCATCATCTAGCAGTGTGTCCTGCAGCACCAGTGCTGCTCCATGAAGGAGCCTGCTGGCTGCAGGGTGGTGGAATGAAACTTTGGGTGATGCGTGGCTCATAAATCCCAGGAACTCAGAGTTCTGAGTTAAATTACAGCATGTATCATACATACATTAAAATTCAAAATGCTTAACTAATATAAAGGTCAATGGAATGCAGAAGCTGCTCTCTTCCTACATTCCTACATTTTTAATTTCCACGTTTCCACGTGCACACGGAGCGATCAAGAGACCCAGTCCAGCAGTTTATAAGGAAAGCTTATAGTGATGTGTCTTAATCTAAATTCAAATTACTTTCTTCTGGGGGAAAAAAAAAACAACTATCTCTGTCAAAACCATTCCTGTACTAACTATAAGTTTATCACTTTTGTTGCATAATCTCTTGGGAAATTAGATTATAGAGCCTGTTTCTGATTCTTAGGGCTTACACATGGAACAATAAAAAAAGGCCTTGATTCATCACCTGTTACACTTGATTAAAAAAATATGGAGTCTAGAGATTTATAAATAGCAGTGACATTGACAGAGCTTCATTTGCAAAGAAATTACATCCATAGCTCTGCATTAATCTCTAAATGCTTACGAATGAGAACTTATTTATAAATGTTAGGAAAAATGTATTTGTAAGATTTACGAGTGAGATATAATTTATCTTGGGGAATTATAATTTAAATTATATACAATTAATACCAGTCTTAATTTAAGACTTCTGGTTGATGAAAGGCTATGCATATTGATTAGTTCTCTTCTTTTTCAGTTAGACATAAAGATTGTTGTGCTTTGACTGGTTTAAGGACTGCAGGTTTTCTTGTTACAGCAAGCAATGGCACAGATCTGTTTTACGTGGTATGGATAGCACTTGGCTCCTAATTAATTAAGTAAAGAATTCAGCATTTGCAGTTGCAGAGTGTTGATGTGATGACTAAAAACCTTGGTAGTGAAAGTGACAACATAATTTCCTGACTGTAGGTGCTGTCTACATCCACCTGCTCTCTGCTCTGAAGTCTGTGATGATATGAGTAAGCAGTGTTAGCTTTGGCTCTTGGCGCTGGTAAAGGGGGTTCTTTTCACTGGTGGTGTTGGTTCCTGGCACTGGTGAGGTGTCTCTGGTACAGGGATGTTTTGCTGGGCAGGGACAGTGAGGGGGAACACCACCCACACACACCTTCCTGCACCCAAAGGCTGCTGGGGTGAGGCTGCTTCTTGCCCGCGCTGGATCAGGTTGGGTGCTGTGGCTCCAAAGATTTGTTTCCTGCAACAGGGATGACCAACGAAGAGATTTGCTGTGGAAACCCTCTTTACCCATGAAATCTTACCTTCCTGAGACTGCAAGCCCCATAATGATGCAGCTGCTGTCTTCCCCTGTGTTCCCCAGGGAACCGGGTTATATTTGCAAATAAATTTGCTTCTATTTGTGCATTATATCTTAACATCTGTTAACATCTGTTCCAACATCCTTGACCTTGTGTGTGTACCTAAATCCTGAGTTTGAAATAGGAGGAAAGCCCACACAGGAATATTTTAGCAGTCACTGGGAAGATTGGACAATGACTTGAGAGCACAGGGCTTTCCTTTGAAGGCAGAAATGTGAATGCTTCCAGCCTGCTATCAGAGGAGAGCTGTTCTCTAGGCCCAGGAAGCCCTCAGTACAAGAATAACAATCCAAGTTCTCCCAGTCTGACAATGTCCCTCAGTTCTCTCAATGTCAAACCACTCAGTGCCTTGCTAAAAATACTTTTCCTTCTGCACAAAGCCAGCCCACATGAAAGGCCGGCGTGCTTTGAAGAGGGAAGCATCGTAGCTGTCTGTGCTGATTGACTACCCCACAAAACCTTGCTGCAGATAGCTCTTCAGCTTGCTGAATGGATTAGCTTTGGCTACGCTCACACCCCCTTTGTGTTTGCCTCTGGTACGAACAGCCAGGCATTAGGGGGGTTTTATTGCCGTGGGTATGTTCACTGCAGGCTAATTTTAGCTTGGAAACCGTAGACACCAGCAAATGCTGATTTTTAATTGTGCTTTTGAAGCGCGTTTTGATCAAGAATATAAAAAGTTATGCTCATCTTGTTAGGAAACCAGAACAGCGTGTGTGTCTTGGGAATAGCAGAAGCTGCTGTTACCTGTTCGGGCAGCTCATTACCCTACCAGTAAAGCCTGGCTAATAAGTGAATTGTTCAAATGTCTACATTTGTATGGTTTTTTAACTGAGGCTAATTAAGGTCTGAATGAAGCAGAGCTTGACTTGGGAGAGCTTCCATTTTTCACTTGCAGTGAATCACAGAATCCCAGAATGTGCTGAGCTGGAAGGGACCCACAGGGATCATCCAGTCCAACCCCTGGCCCTGCACAGACCCAGCCCCAAGAGTCACCCCCTGTGCCCCAGAGGATCATCCAAACCCTCCTGC
>NW_020956140.1:188905-231905 GCF_003031625.1 Empidonax traillii | reverse complement strand
ATGGATGTCCCTGTGCTCTCTGGTACCTCAGAGCACGACATCTTTGAGCACCAGAGGGTGAGGGGATGTGCAGTGGTGTGACAGCCTGTCCAGCTGTGAGAGAGCTGAGTCCAGGCTATGACAAGACACAGTAAGTGGATGAGACAGATTGAAAGAAGAGCCGAGAAGGATGAAATGAAGAATTAAGCAAGTGATGTTGCAGGTGTGCATAATCTCAATAAGCTTTTTCCTGTAGCCATTATCTGACTGGGGTGCTACAACAGCACTGGGAGGAGGGTAATGGAGCGTGGAAGTGTCATATTGCAAACAACTGAAATGTTCTGGATGCATGGATGAAATTCTCTTGAAATTTGCAGTTTTGCTATTTTTGGAAGGGCAAATAAGCTTCTTAAAGTGGCAAATGTTTGAATGTGCCTTAATTTGACCAAAATGTAATTTTTTTTCTTCTTATTGTTTTTTTTTCTTTTTGAAGATAGGCCAAATTTGGGAGAGCTTGAGAAAGAGAGGTCAAAGTAAAGCGGAGCTAAATGCAGCTGACGGAAATGTGAAACTACTTTACAAAACCCAAAGTTGTTTAATGATCTGAACAAGAGAGATCAGTGCTGCAAACTGTAATATGGTTCCTACATGGCCATGCCAACAGCACCGAGAGCATTGGTTCAGCAAATCACTTGCATGTGAGCCAGTCTAGCCAGTAAATGGTTCTTCTGATGATTTGCTGCTTTTAATACTTATCTGAGTTTGTCTTCGTGTTTTCCTACTCTCTGTCTCTCTTTAGTGACACTTTCAAATTGCAGCATTAAATGACTTTGTAATATTGTCTTATTGAGGAAAATTACCTCTCCAGAGATTTGTGGTATTGTCATTATTCCTGAAGATAATCCTTACTTTCTAGCAGCTTGGATTCCGTGTTATCATTCAGTGTTGTGACTTGATATCTCGGTGAAGTTTTAAGGCACCTTCCCACAGCAGCCCATGGCCACAGCAGTGTCACAGGAAGAACTGCCAGCACGGGGGTCCCCAAGGCCAAAGGTAGAAGCCAAAAGAAGGGGGAGCCCACTTAGATGTTTTTGAAGTTGTAACTGGATGATGCCCCATCCCTGGAAGTGTCCAAGGCCAGGTTGGATGGGGCTTAGAGAAACGTGGGCTGGTGGAAGGTGTCCCTGCCCATGGCAGGGATGGAACAAGATAAGCTTTAAGGTCCCTTCCAACCCAATCCATTCTGGGATTCTATGATCTAATTCACAGACCTTTCTCACTTACATTAACCAGGCCCTGAATCACACAGTTCCCATCACAGTCAATCCTGAAACCAAAATAGTTGGAGATGCACACACAGGGCAGTGCAGGAACATGAGAGCACCCTATAACACACCAGCTGATCCCACAAACATGCCCTTTACAGCACCCAGATGGGTTCTCTGCTCAAGGCAGGGCTTCAGAGCATCCTTAGCTTTGAAGATAAAGACAAGCCCCTGGCATTTGGCAGGTGCTGATGGCTGTCCTGCCCTGGGAACTGGTTGCTCATCCTCAGGGGAGCAACAACAGCCATCTCCTTCCGAATCTCCAGCCAGGTTCTCAGCAAAGGAGGAACAGGCTTTGAGAAGCTGAGATGCTGAACACGCTGAAACCCAGCTGTGTTACCAAAGAGTGTTATTTCTTCTTTAAAGATCCTTTCAAGAAACTTGATGAATTGAAATGCTTTTCAAATCATAGAAGAAACTGCGTTTCCATCTCGCGCTCCCGAAAGGAGCCGCAGTCATTACTGGAGGAGCTGACGCTTGTCTGCTCGTGATGGATGTGTACGAGGGAGAAGTGAAAGTTCCTTTTATTCTTAACAGCCTAATGCCACAGTCAGAGTTTCAAGCTCTTAATCAATCACTGTCAGACAGTGTCACAGTCACTAAGCACCACAGTTAGAACTGCACTCCCCTATTACTCCCGTTACTGCTCCTGCTGCTAAACAGGCTCTGCTTCAGAGTTCCTTTCATCAGGAGACAGGCCCAGAGTGTGTGAAAAAGTGTTTTGCTGAAAAGACTTGCTGGCCTTTGAGGCATCCAGATGTCTGCTGTCTTCTCAGCTGGCTCCAATGGGCAGATGGCAGGGAAGAGACAGTTTCTGCAGAGGGGACACAGTCAATAGAGTTGAAATGCAATATATTAACTGCACGAAGGGAAGGGAAGAAAAGGAAAAAGAGTAGGCTGAAATACGGCATTGGGGGGTGAATCTCCCAGTCTGGTGTAGTTCCTGCCTCTGTTCCTGGAATTACTAAAGCATGCCAGCTGGGATGGGAGGGTGGCACAGCTGTGCCACCACTGCTGTTGTAACCCTGCTGGAGTGCCATGGAGGGGGCTGAGGTTGTCCTTCAGCAGTGCTCATCAGCTCTTGACCTTCAGCTTTATTGCAGTCTCTAAGGCGAGGACTGAAGTTTAAATCAAGCCAAACAGATGGCTTTGGTCGCTGAACTTCCTGCTGCAGCCTCCCTGCATTGCATCCTCCTCTGCCTTCACCTTCTTCATCTTGGACAGATTGCCTAAAGGAGTTAGGGAGAAGAGTTGTTCTACAGGCACATTTCTTCTAGAAATAGGAAAGAAAGAGAGTGCTTTTTAAGGGCTTGCTGTTCAGTGTGGCCTCGATTTTTTTTTTTTTTTTTTTTTTTTGGAAGAATGTAAGGTTTTTAAACACAGTTGCAGCATGAAAAGGTTGATGGTGGAAAAATCATTTTGTACCTGGCAAAGCAGCATAGCTTGCTACTCTGAACAAAACACCGAGAGATCCTGTGAAAATCTGAGCTTATTCCCTCCTGAACAAGAGTCTCTGGGAAAAGATTATCGTGCAGCTTGGGAGTTGGAAGGTTCTCCCCCTGCATGCCCCCTGTTTGGGAGCAGACACTGTGCCTGCAGTTCTTCCACCATTACGTCCAGCAGAGATGGAGCCACGAGGCAGTGGAAGGCCCTGCCTTCTTCCCCCTTTTCCACAACTCTCAGCACTGCTGGGATGCTCAGAGAGGAGTTTGAAGATGCACTGAGCATATTCCTTCCCTTCTTCCAGACAACAACTGCAGGCTGTGCCCGAGTCCCTCCTGGAGATCCTTCCCAGCTGAGCAGCCCCAGGGGCTCCTGCCTGAGGCATCCTCCTTCCTGCAAGGAAGAGATGTGGGCACTAATGAGTGTAGTATCTGCACCGGCGTCTGCCCAATAAATACCGAAATACACTCTACGTGGACCAGCTAAACGTTATTACTTTAAATGCTTAAACATTTTTTTTTTCCCTCTCCACTGCTCTGGAGCTCCTCCTTACCCACGCTCTGCAGTGGTCCGTGACCACCACCTAGTGACCAGCTCTGCTCCTCTGCTGCCTGCAGAGAGGCACAGCATTTGCTCAGGGGGCTGTCCAAAATTGTCTCTCCTTCGAACAGAATTGCTCTGTTTTGCTGCACACGGCCGTGAGGAACTGCAAGGAAAATAAAGAGCCCCCTGTGCAGCACTGCTCTGATGTGACTGCTGTCAGTAGGTCTGCATCGACCTCTGTAGAAATGTGCTCTAAATAATATTTCCATCGCAACTGGTTTTGTCCACAGAGTGTTATTTTTTGTGTGTGTGTGTTTATTAGTCCTCTAGCCTTATTTAGATGGGGCAAACCCTGTGTTAGTACAGCAGAGACTGTAAGTACCCAGAGAGAAAGCACACTGCATGTTTGTGTGTTCCTGTTTTTGTTGTGAACTCTTTCTCTCTTCCTGAGCTGGACTCAGCCCTGGTGTCTGTCCCCACAGGAGCCCTCCCCAGGGTGCAGAGTGTCCCTGAACAATTCTTGCTGTCCCCGAAAGATTTGCACCTCCCAGTGCAAGGCACACAGGTCTGATGGAATTAATCCAAACGTGGCCTGTGAGAAAGCCATGATGTTTTTTCAAGTGCTTTAGGAAAAAAAATCCTCACAACAGAAACCAAATCCAGAAACGAACTAAAGTGAGTTGGTCTTATGACCAAATAAACACCTTGAGAAGCCCAGAGAAGACTTGGGCAAACACCTGGCTGGGCCTGAGCCATGTGCATAAAAGCAGTTTCGTTTAGGATTTGGGGGCCACATTCAGCACTAGACACACCCTCCTATCCCCTGCTCCCATCCCTATTCTCATTTCCACAGCTCCAAGCAGCCAGGAGATGGTTTTTTGGCATGGAGTGGTGTGTTAACAACCAGAAGAAGCAGGTTAACGAGGAAAACCTGTCAGTGATCCTGTAGGTATTGTTAGTGTTGAAAAATGAGCAGGGGGCAGAGGAAAGCTGTGATTTACTGTGGTGTACTGCGAAAGCAGAATCGACTTCAGCTGCTACAAAGCTGACAAATCGATATGGAAGCCTTCTGAAATCACACTTCAGTGAAAATATTATATACAGGTAGTTTGAAACAGTTTGCAACGGTGCCTTTTTTTTTTCTTTCTTTTTTTTTTTTTTTTCCTCCTTAGAAAGAAGCAAAAGGTTATTTTTTGTAGGATTTCAACTTCGTTCTCAGCTGAAACTTGTTAATGACAGGCAAGGTCATTGATCACCTTTAAAAGATGGTCCTGGTCCTAAAGACATGACTCTGAAGGGAAACTGCCATGAAGATGAAGTGATTTGCAGAGGCAACAGTGATCAGTGGCAAAGCGGGATATGAAAGCCTGGTTGGGGAATTTGAAATCTTTATCAGTTTTACTGTTTCAAGGTAAGTTACACAGAGCAATAGAATGGTTTGGGTTGGAAGGGACCTTAAAGCTCATTTCATTCCACTCCCTCCTATGGACAGGGACACCTTCCACCAGCCCAGGTTGCTCCAAGCCCCGTCCAACCTGGCCTGGGACACTTCCAGGGATCCAGGGGCAGCCACAGCTTCTCTGGGCAACCTGTGCCAGGGGCTCCCCAGAGAATCCCAGAATCCCAGAATGTGCTGAGTTGGAAGAGACCCACAAGGATTATCTAGTCCAACCCCTGGCCCTGCACAGCCCCATCCCCAAGAGTCACCCCCTGTGCCCCAGAGGATCATCCAAACCCTCCTGCAGCTCTGGCAGCCTTGGGGCTGTGCCCACTGCCCTGGGGAGCACCAGGCACACTTATTTTCCTGCATAAATTGGAGGGATTTACATTAGAGGAGAGCCACCTAAGTAATCTCGTTTCTGAAAGATGTTGCTGATGGGAGGTTTTTTTTTTCCCTTGGGCCTGGGAGGAGATGAGGGCAGTTCAGAGCACAGCTCAGGACTTCCAGCCCTGCCACATGGTTTGGGCAGGTTAATCGTGCCTTGGGACCTTGGCCAACCCATCTGATTAACGAGGCACTTATTTATTCAACACTTGTTTCTAACAATCCCAGGCAGATTAAAACCTGGCAAACACTGGCTGCTACAGTGAGTGATGCAGAGGATCATAAACAGAGCAAAATTAATCCAACTTCCTCTTGGAAACTTTGCAAATATGCATATTAAATCACGCTTGAATCACGAGGAATATCAAAAGTGCCCGTTCACCAAAACATGGTGCCCATTTACAGCTTATGTACCCCATAAATCCACACTTTACAAGGCATGTAAATCTTCTGCAGGCCCACCTCCACAGTAAATCAAAAATTTGTTGTGTGCCAGAAGCTACTGCATATTTCTTCACGGGTTGTTTTGTTAAAAGGAATCCTCCCAGAGACCCTGCCCAAGGAAAAAAAAAATTAAATGAAGGAGAAATTCTCAAGGATGGCCCCTCAGATTTATGTTTTTATTTGTAAACTTCTGTATTTGTACAGACTCGAGGGATTCTTGTTTTTAAACATTTTTAAGAGCTCCTGGGCTGCGAGCCAGGATGCCAAGCTTCTACCTTAATTATTTTCTTAGTGTTAAAAATAAATAAATACACCTGCATCAATACTGAAAAAACCCAGAATATTAATGCTGAGGTGGGTTGGATGAGCCTGGGAAAATGTCCCCAGTTCTGTAGAATGCTCTTGCCTAAAAAGAATGACATTTTTATATAAATAAAGGGCATTGTGGTATGTCTGAAGGAAACATCTGAGTGCACTGTACCTCTTTAAAAATAACAAACAATTACTTGATTCTTGTGATTTCATTTGTTACTTTGGCTTTATTCTACTTGGTTTTACCCTCAGCATTAAGTAGCTCACTTGTGCAATTAATCCTCCCACCCACTATGAGAGTTCTCTGGCTTGGTTTTATTTTGGAGGTTTGTTTTGTTTTGATTTTTTTTTTTTTTTTTGAGGGGGAAGGATGGGTTGTTTTGGTTTTTTTGTGTGTGTGTGATGTGTTTGGTTTGTGGGTTTAGCTTTGGGATTTTTGTTTGTTTTGGGGTCTGGATTTTTCGTGGGTGGATTTTTTTTTTTTCTGTTTGTTTGTTTTTGGGGATTTTTTGCTGTTTCATTTTTTGGGGGGTGTGTGTGAAATGCCTCAGAGACAGAGCTGCTTACTTAAGGCAAGGAATTCTACTGGTGACTTTGAGACAGAATTACTAGTGTTGTCATGGCCAGGTTGTTCTGATACTCCTCAGAATGCTTTTGAGTGTCTTTATTTTTCTTCTTCCAGGCACAGAAATTTAACTACCCCCTGCTAATAGTTTCATACCAAGTATTGACAGTAACATGACATGAAAAGCAGGTTTTTTCAGGCTGGATTTTGGTTTTTTACCCCATTCAATGCTTTTGCAAGAGGGGGAAAGGGCTCTTCTGTGCTTTCCTACCTTAGGTTAGAGCCTGATTTTCTATTTAGAGCCGCTTTTTCCTCCAGGTGCACTGGCCAGGTAGGTTTTTTTTTGTTTGTTTGTTTGCATTTGAATCAGGATGGGACCAACTCCAGGAAGAGCAAAGAGTCCTTTCTCTAAGAGACTGGTGTTGGCAATGGCAGGGGTTGAGAATTGTGTTCTCCTTCCACAAATGGGCAAGCAAAGGGCAGGAGTGGAAGTGTTGGAGTGAGGAACAGGCAGGAACTGGGCTGGGAACAGCACAGAGGCTGAGACAGTGAGCAGCTTTAAGAATAATATGCTTTAAAACGTCTCATCCTCTTTCTCCTTTTAAATGAAAGGAGGTTCTTGTTGGGCAAATGTTATTTATCTCAAGATCTGTAGCACTGGATTTCTGTTATGTTAATGAGCATTAGGACGGTTCAGATAAGTTTAAACTGCAACTAAAGGTGTGACTGCCATGGAATGGGACACATTGCTGTGAGCAGCATAAAGCCCGTGCTGTTGTGTGCACTAAGGCCAAGAGAGGAGCTCAGAGGATTTTTAGGATTCCATTTGTTCTGCAGAAGAGGAAAACACATAATTTAGGTGAGAATTAGGGTTATGGAGCAAGGTAACATGCAGTTAAGCAAGGACCTGAATGGAATTGAAATACAGAGATGGCATTAAGGAAATTTCCCCCTCTCTGGGTGTTGCCTTTATCTCAAATGTCTGTGTGAGGAGTAAAAGCAGGACAGAATCAGCGTGAAAAGAATGAGTGTTTGTGCTAGAACTGCCTTTTGGGGTCTTGCATAGTAGATGGAGTGTTCTGAAGTCTTCCCAGTTCACATGATGTTGTGAACTGCACACAGTGGAGTTTGCTTTTAACCCACCTCTGGTTTTGCCTCAGAACTGAGGAAATGGGTGGCCTTTATAGCTGCAGGCATTGATTTTAATGTGGGGGTTTTTGTCTCCCTATAGTGACACTGCTCACCTGCCTTCCAGCTGCCTGAAGAAATGCCTGGCTTTACTCTGCTGCTGACAGGCAGTTCTTAACCAGCTGAAAACTCTACCTGCTGGCAGGGCTGAGTCCCAGGGAAATCCCTGCCAGCTGCATGTGGCAAATAAACATTATGGATTTTAATGAGCCGTTCCACGGCCACATAAACCAGCTGCCTGGAAGCAACACTGCTGGTGCTGCTGCTGCCCATGGGTTTAGAGGAGAGCCCCTGACAAACTGGTGGGCCTGCTTACCAAAAAATAAGTTCATCAAGCACTTTCCAAGAACAGATTTTCTGACCTCTAAGCCAACTCTTGAACCTTTCCCTCTAATTAATTTTATTCTTTTTGTGTTTGCATAAGGTAATGATTTTCCAGCTTTCCTTTCTGCCTTTAAATCACTTAATTTTTTTTTTTTTTTTTTTTGCAAAACATCAGTTCCTTCCTTCTTATTTCTGAAGGGGCTGCCACGCAGAACATCACATTTTGCTGCAGTCAGTTTTCAGAAGTACAAAATAAAGCATCTGCAAAAACAATACTATCAAGTATGTGATAGATCATGTTCAGGGGGAATAAAAAAAAACCCCAACCCCCTACATTGGCAATGCTGTTACTGATGGCAGAGTAGTGCCACTTGTCATCTGTGTGCGCTGTGGTCATTGTGAAGGAGGATCACAATGTCCCACAATTTTGGGTTTGGGTTGGAAGGGACCTTAAAGCCCATCCCATTCCACCCCCTGCCATGGGCAGGGACACCTTCCACCAGCCCAGGTTGCTCCAAGCCCCGTCCAACCTGGCCTTGGACACTTCCAGGGATCCAGGGGCAGCCACAGCTTCTCTGGGCAACCTGTGCCAGGGCCTGCCCACCCTCCCAGGGAGGAATTTCTTCCTAATATTTAATCTAAATCTGTCATCTTTTAGTTTAAAAACATGTCCCCTTGTTGTAATACTATCTGCCCTTAAAAATATGAATTCCCCCCATCTGAGCTGAGCCCAAGCTGCGTTCCTGCCTCTGACTGGGCACATCCCATTGCTCTGATTCCCAACCCATGGTTGGTTCCCCAACACAACACAGTCTGTGTGACTCTGCATAACCTGTGCCCAAGAGAGGAGGAGGAGGAGGAGGTCGAGAAAAGCAGTTTTGGGGTTTCATTAGGGCAAAATCTTTTGTATTCTCCTGCCCTTCCAGAAAACTAGGGCCATACAGTGAAGGAGAAGCACGTGGCAGGGTTGTTTCCCTCTGTCAGCCCTGCAGGTCTCTCCAGGTTTGTCACCCACCTGCCCATCACAAGCAGCTGAGAGTTTATTCAGCTCATCCTCCCCAAGGCTTTAGGATTCTCTGTATGAAAGGAGGGGGTGCCAGATAAGCAGTGCAATGACAGCAATAACAAGCCAAGGGCATTTGTTAACTCTCTGGGCTGCACATTTAAAGAGCGCTCGACTCAGTTTTGCGAAACGGAGATTTGAGTTTTACTATCAACCTTCCCCATTCTCAGAGGAATTATGTGCACCTGGTAGCAACAACATTAGGAATCTAGGTCTGTTTTTTTTAAAAGATGGCTCTTTAACCAATGATGGAGACAGCTCTGTCCTTGCTCAGTGGGTTATTTTCACTCTCTGTTTAAAACCCAGTGTTACTGAGGACTAATCCATAACTCCAGACTGTGTGACGGCTGCTGGTAACAAATTCAGCCTTTTTTCTCATGAGCTTTGTGGAGGTGGGAGGTCAGCAGCAGTGGGAAGCTCAGTAATAGCTGGGAGGTGATTCTGGCTGTTGCTCCACTCGGGTCAGGTGTCCTGCAGCATCCCTTTGGAGCCCCCTCTGGGAAGATGAACAACCCTGAGTAACAGCAGTGCAGGTTGTCTGATACCTAAAATAATCTGGGTAAAATGAAGTGCAGACAGTAGCTCTAAAAGCAGCTAACTCAGCTCTGGCAGCTTCCCAGCTCAGCAGGTGACACTGGTGAGCACAATTAACTCCCCCAGTGACCCTTTCCTACTCCCAGGTGTCGTGGGTGTGAGCTGTGCAGAAGGTGATGTGCATGCACGGGGATTGGAGCTCGTGGAGTATCTCCCTTTGTGTGTCAGCTCACATTTTAATTCATGCCAGGCTTTCTGTCATCTACCACTGCATCTTCTTTTACTAGAACCATCCTTTCAGATTAGGAGGATGTGCTGCCTGCTGAGCGGTGTCTGAAGGTGTCTGCATCAGGGGGTTAAATGAAAGTGATGGCACTGCCCTTCAACTCGCTCATGTGAGGCTCCTGTCGGTTGTGAGCCCTCTAATTTCATTACTCAGCAAGCTGCTGAAATTGATTTTGGTTCTCCAGCTGTTAGCAAGGGTAAAATTACATTTTTACTAGATTTCTGGCTTTCAGCAAATTAACTTGAAGCCAATCAGGATTCTTCAGGGAGTATAGGAAGCAGAACAATTAGCCAAGCCATAAAAATCTAACTTCAAAAAAAAGCTGCCAAATACAAGGCCTGTTCTCTCTTTAAAAGTTTTATACCACTGTAGTTCCACTTATGTAAATTATTGGTATAAACTAATATGGAAAGGGTCTTTGCTCCCTTACTGCAGCATGAATTTTAATATATTTTCTCCAATTAAAAGGAATAATTTGCTTTGAGGTCTTATTAGGTGAACACTGCTGTAAGTAACCACTTACAGAATCTCTTCCAGAGGATGCTCATGGACTTTCCTTGCTTCAGGGATGCCTCTTGTGCCTGAGAATAAAAACCAATTTGGGACATTGTTATATAGAATCTGCAGACCCATTTCCCCAGGTCATACCATGCCTCTTGTTAGGTGGAGATGTTCAGTCAGTTCCAGTTTAGCTTTCGGGGTTTGGGATAGTTGTAGCTGTGAACAGTGTTCTTGTGCAGGAAAATGCCCTTTCTGGGGGGGTTGTATCTCCTGTTTTCCATGGAAAAAGCACCTGCTGTTCTTTTTCATCGCCATGTTTTGACTTACCCTTTTTTCTCTCCATAGACTGTCGTGAGGTGACCTCTGCCTCCTCCAGGCTGTCTCTGGTTTAGACCTGTGGTCTCTGCTTTGGTCTCCCACGAGCAGTCCATCCCTACAAGCTCTGCTGCTGCCTTTCCTTGCCACTTCTCCAGCTTCTTTATCAAGGTGAGAGGAATCATCCTGTCTCCCTCTTTCTTTGCATATCTCCAGATATGCTTGTCTGTCCCTCAGATGGGGAGTTCTTATCTCACTGACATGTCAGACTTAGCCTTTACTACTTGGATCATTTCCCTGTCATGAGGCCCATCAAGTGTCACCTTATCCTTGTTTCCAATCTCAAAACATCCCAGTAGCTGTCAGCACGTATTACCTTGCTTTCACTCCTTCACCTGCCTCCTCTGCTCAGCAGTATCCATCTTTATTTTATCTCTGACACTATTTTCCCCACTTGTTTTGCTTTTGGTTCTTCTCTGCTCTCCAGGACATAAACATGCCGTTGTGCCCTTGGCGTATTTTTGCAAGTTTATTTTTGAACGTGCCCTCTTCCCTTAAGCTGTACTCTAGAAAAGAAGAAATCAAAATGAATTTCCTCAGCATCCCTGATGGAACATATATGTAATATATATATATGGGGGAATATGTGCTTATTCCTAATTAAATAGGTGGAAGAAATGGTTTATTGGTGATGGGATAAACGGTGGAGGAGGTGGAGGGCCTGCCCAAGGGAAGGGGGGAAGCTTGCTCTTGGGTTCCTGAACTTTGGAATTCAGAGCCCAGAGAGGCGGGTTTGGTTTCTACCTGGTGGGTAACTCCATCTGAAGCCTGAGGGACGACGTCAGCGTTCCCAAAGGTGCTCCAGAACCTCTCAGCATCCCTTTGCCTTGGCTCCTGGACCCTTCAGGGCTGTGGGTGTTGTTTGGGACTCCTGGATGGAAAAACGTGGTAAGGTAAAAACAGTGACAGTGGAGCTCCTCTCCAGCCCTGTTGTCTTGTAGGGGCGGGAAATTCTCGTTTTCAATTCTCATTTTCAGTCCTCACAAAGCGGTAAAATCGGCACTGGCCGGTTTTAGCTTTTTTTTTTTTTTATGCACCAGCAGCAGCATCTTGTGGCTCCTGGGGTTATTGCACACGCCGGGCGCTGCTCTGCTGGATCCGCAAGGATCTGCAATCCTTTCCAGGGATTTCTCCGTAATTCCCGCCTGCCGCTCCCACCGCCACCCTGGGTGGGTTTTTAGGGGGAAGGCACAGGGAATGCCGTGTTTATCCTGAGCTGGTGTGGAGTGGCTGAGGCCCTGTGCAGTGGTGTGTCCCATCCTCAGCACGGGGGTCCCCTCAGCGCAGGGTGATGAGATGCCCCCTCAGCGTGGTGTGTTGGGTCCCCTCCTCAGTGTGGGATGTCCCCTCAGCACAGAGCAGTGTGTCCCCTCCTCAGTGTGGGATGTCCCCTCCTCAGTGTGGGATGTCCCCTCCTCAGTGTGGGATGTCCCCTCAGCACGGAGCAGTGTGTCCCCTCCTCAACATGCCATGGTGGGTCCCCTGCGTGGAGGGTGACGTGTTCCCCCTCATGCAGGGTGTGGGGTGTCCCCTCCTCCCCATGGGGTGTCCCCTGGGCTTGTGCAGCAGCTGCCACAGCACCCTGACTTGAACTGAGGCATTTGGTGTTTCTGGAGTCATTCTCAACCTTAGCCATGCTCTCAGTGCTTCAGTGTTGACTGTAGGCAGGGTAAATTTAGCATAAATGAGTCTGGCCATAGAGGTGGAATATTCCACAGAGATGGGATACTCAGGGCAATATGGCCACACAGGTTTTGTTGGAACTGGGCTGTAATCTGGTACTTTCGATGCTGTGGGGCCTCGTGTGTAATTGCTTCATCCTTTTCCTTGGGACGGGCACGTGCCAAGTACACTGCTGACCCTAGCACATAATTTTTTATTTTTTATTTTTTCACTAACAAATGAAAATAGTGAGGGGAAAAAGGAGGTATTTCTAAAGGAAACTTTCACTATAAACTTTAAAAATGAAATCCGCTGATTCGGGATAACTGATACGTCCTGCTTCCTTCGCACTGTCACCTCGCGTTACGCACAAGATGTGACCTGTGAGCAGGCACCCCCACGGCAAGCCAGATTATATCTGGGCACGTCAGAGGCTTCAGCAGTCACCCTGAGGCAGGCAGAGCCAGACAGGCTGCGTGGTCCCGGTGACACCCAGCCAGGTGTGTGTGTACCCAAGTCCTCCAGCACTCTGCAATCTCCACTTGCTCAGCTTCCCACCGAGCAAAAGAGCTGCCTGAAATGATACAGCTTCAAAGCTATTCCAGGCTGCAAATGCAGAGTGTCTGTTTGGCAGTGACAGCACAACCAGAAGCTTGTTGGTGCTGTGTAGTTTCTAGGTGCTGTCTCAGTGTCAGGAGGAGCACAGGGATCTGGTAGAGGTGCCAGACGCAGCTTCCCCTGCCAGTCACCCTGCCAGTGCCTGCCCTTCCCTCTCAGTGCTTACCTCACTAAGTGCCATTGCTGAGCCTGGGCTGGAGTGGGGGGAAGATGCCTTTTTGCTCTGGATCTTTGGGAGAAGCAGAACTGGACCTGCTTCAAACTTTTTTACTCCCAGTATGCCCAGCAGGGCAACAATTTCACTTGTGTGGGCCAAGATAAAGAACTACTTCCAGCATCCTGGAATCCACCCAAAGAACACCCATTTCTTGGCTTTTTTATAATCAGAGGGTTCAGCAACTGTGGCAAAAAGCCATGAGGGGAAAAGAAATAACTCAGGTGGGTCAGTGCCAGGCTGTTTCAGGATGGACTAGTCAAAAGCAGCGCCTTGAAATGTAGGTGAAAAACCAGAGGGAAGTGCTGGCCCACCTGCTCCCAACAGCTTGCTCTCAGTTGAAAAATCCCAGTTTGGCCAAA
The DNA here is from genome assembly GCF_003031625.1 of Empidonax traillii. Lineage (NCBI taxonomy): Eukaryota > Metazoa > Chordata > Aves > Passeriformes > Tyrannidae > Empidonax > Empidonax traillii. Next base: position 218,342 of record NW_020956140.1, on the reverse strand, counting down.
TGTCGTCATCTTCTTGCCTTTTCCCACAGGAATTATTGCCTAAGGGAAATGGTTTTCTCCTAGGGATAAATGCAAGCTGAGTACATAAGGAACGAAGTTCTAGACAAATATGGAGCCAAATATTTATGTGATATGTAGAAACCCTAGATACCATAACCATGCAGATACCATATCCCATGACATATGGTACCATACTTCAGTTTGTAGCTGCAGGAGAAAGGCAGATCTCATAGGCAAGAGGACAAAGTGAATGGGTCTTTGCAGTTGTCTCCGAAAAAGGGAAAATGAGGAATGTACGCTGTAGAGATCAGTCTGGTTTTCTCATATTTCCCAAGGTGATGCTGATTTAGAGAATTGAAGCTGCTCGTTTTTTGGGCAAGCTACCCTCCCCCAGTGGCTGTGCTCTCATCCAGAAAAGTGCAGCCCTGAAAAAAGACTTTAAGGGGTTTATAAAATCCATTGTGGAATTGAGAGCAGCAAACACAATTCTTGATGCAGGTAAAAGATTCAGTATCCAAGAGGTGAAATGAGAGCAGATTGTAAGAGCTTTCAAAGCCTTTATAGGAGATTGAGAGATGGAGACAGAGTGGTCAGCCGTGTACTTTCTTATTCTGCCTTACAGTCCCCCACAGCAGCAGTGACAGTGAAGTTTGGGTGCCACTAATGCAGTGTTAAAGTGCTTTAATCTTTTAGTTAATGACAATTTAGCTCAACCCCCCCAAAATGGGAGCACAGCTGGGATAATGATGCGAGCGCTCCACGTTCAGAGCATGTTAATGAGGAGTCAGGAGCCGACAGAGGATGTTCCTGGGTAAGTGGATGCCTGGAGAAGAGAAGGTTTAGGAGTGACCTATTGCAGCCTTTCAGTACCTGAAGAGAACCTACAAGAAGGTGGGGAGAGACTTTTTGCAAGAGCAGGACAAGGGGAAATGGCTTCAAACAGGAAGAGATTAGGTTTAGATGGACATTGGGAAGCAATTGTTCCCTGTGAGGGTGGTGAGGCCCTGGCACAGGTTGCCCAGAGAAGCTGTGGCTGCCCCATCCCAAGGCCAGGTTGGACAGGGCTTGGAGCAACCTGGGCTAGTGGAAGGTCACCTGCTATTTATATGCTGTATGTTGGTTACATAGAAACACAACTAATTTACCCATGGATAATGTGTCCAAAGAATGTCTCTTCAGACCTACTGATGAGTGTGACCTCTGATTCATTTTCCAGGAGGACTTGAAACTGCTATTTAACTTACCTAAGTAATTTCTCATTCTTCCCGAGGCACGTCATCAGAAGACTTCCTTCTTAATTATAAATATAGGAAAGGGTGTGAAAAGGACTTGGACATTGATATATATGGGATTGTATGTTCCATTCGGGATCATTGTCTTTTCTATCATTAAAAATGAATCATAGCTTGTTGTAAACAATTAATTCAATTTCCTTTATTACAGCATAATTTAATTTCTGTTTGCCATGCACTTCCATAGCGTTATTGTTTTATTCTCTCTTCAGAACGCTCACTGAAGACATGTTTCCCCCCTTCCTCCAAGGTCCCCTTCTGTTTTCTCTCAGTGGAAACAACACACTGCAGACCATCCCCCTGTAAACAGCAGCAGGGGTATCTGTTTATTGCCAGAACCTGCTGTGCAGGTGGGCCTTGCCCATTGTCACATTGTCCCCAGGTACAAATACCATTTCCTCTGCTGTGTTTGATTCACCTGATCTGGTCTCTCTGTCTTGGGTTTTCTGTTCTGCAGCTCGTTCAGCAGGTGGGCTGTGTTTTACCTGAGCTGGCAGACAGCAAGAATTTATTCCCTTGCTGAAGCATTCCAAATTTTGGGACACTGGGAGGGACGGGAGTGCCAGCAGAAGGCACAATGTGTTTGACTTCCCTGACTATTTGCCTTGTGAAACCTGACCTGCTGGACTCCTGGAGACCTGGTAAGTTGTGAGCACTTCCTTCCTTTGCCCAGGTCCCGACCATCACCCTTGGAAGCACATTCATTTCGTGGTGGAAGCTACTGTCAGACTCTCTTGCTCTGAATTCTCCTCATCAGCTTTGCAGGGGCAGCCTGATTGTCATCAGAGAAAGAAAATTTGCAGAAGGGAAAATGGAAGTTGTAGAGCTGGGCCAGGGGGCTCTGATTATGCTTTTCAGGATCTCTTTTTAAATTATTTTAAGACTAACCTTTATCCTTCCCCTTTCTGGTCCATGAAGTCAGATCCCAAGAAGTTCCCCAAATGTTGCCACTGGCATAGCCCAGCTGTGTTTATGAGAGAAAGGCTGCATGGTTTACAGCACAGGTACCAAGCCAAGCTACAGAGTTTGCTGAGAAAAGTTCTTGTTTGAGAAATTCCTCACTTGCACTTGAAAGAAGGGGGGGAAAAAAATGAATCGATTGGGTTCAGCTCCATCGTGGGATGTAAACTGCAAGCAGTGAAAAAAGCATCTGGCTCCATGGCAATCCAGGGAGAGAGACAAAGGAGCCCCTGGATGCACCAGTTGCATCCCAAATCTTTCTTTAAGGTTCCCTGGCTCGATGACTCCTCTCAAGCAGCCACGGCTCAAGTGCCCAGACTGGACGTGTTTATTTGCTTAGGCAGTTCCTTAATTGCAGGCAGATTATGAGCACCAGGCACTGCGTATCTTGGCCCTGGTTGACTCTCAGAGCCATTGTAGTCTCTCACCCTCCATGCTCTGGCACTTCCTGGTGAGTCTCCTCTATTGCTGGGGTATCCTGAAGAGCCCACAGGGTACAGGACGTGTAAACACTGAGGAAGCAAGTGGAAAATGCCACTAGGAAACAATGGGAGCCAACTGCTCCCGGGGAAGCTGGGTCAATTGTTACTGGGATCTTGCCCAATCCTTTCACTTAACCCTGAACCATTTTCAGGGCCCCAGAGACCTGCCTGGGGACACCAAGGGCTGGTTCCCTGAGTGCTCTGCAGCATTGAATCTGACAGCAGAGGCAGCAACCCCGTGTGAATTCAGGGCCAGATCTCAGGTGAGAGCACTTTCTCTTTTTTGCTGAAGACTAAGGTACACGTTTCTTTTTGCTGTTAGGAAAACATTCCTTCTGAAAGGAACCCAGGCTGCTGGATGCTCCTGTGAATGGCTATCACGAGCTGAAACAGCAGCACCAGCCCTCTCAGCTGATTGCAAAGGACAGGAAGGGAGTTTTCTTGCAGATGTGGGACTCTAACAGTGTTTTTCTTTATTTTAGCTCCAGTTCTATTCCCCTTACTCAGTCTGTGTGTACACATATATATTTCTGTAACTGCAGTCACACACACTGTGTGTGAGCACTGATTATCCCCATTTCAGTGATTGCTCTTCTCTGCCTGCCTGTGCTGCTCTGGCAGGTGCTCTCAGGGCTGTGCTGCAGAGATTCCTGTGATGATGCTCAGCCAGAAACAATCTAGTATTTGAAAGCATGAGGAACACCTCTAAATTCTCTATTCAAGAAAAAAAATAAATAGAGGGAAAGCCAAAACTAGTTCTTGCATGCCCCCCCCCCTCCAAGACTAGTTTCTCCTTGATTGTAACTGAACAGGAAAATATCACCTCTTTCACTTGTGTAATTGGGACTGCTGAATCCATTGACATCTGTTCAGGTGTCCCATCTCATCTCTCCTGAGCTCAGTCCCTGTCAGCCCAGCTGTGCATAGTGATGTAGGGAATGTTAACAAGCACAGCCAAGCTCAGTGGCAGGACCTGTTTGCTGGGCAGGGGGGCGTGAAGTGTGGTGGTGCTTCCTGAATGTGGGGTAGGAGAGGAGAGGTCAGACAGGCAGGAAAGTGGTGATTTATGGTTCTGATGAGCCATCCGTGACTCTTACCCAACCCTTGCCTGCTGGGTGCCAGGATGATGCTCCTGGCATGTGTTAATACCCTCCAGCCTCTTCTAACGTCATTATTCAGCCTCTGTTGCAACCAGCAAGGCCCTGAGCCTTCCTCCCACTGCAGGAAAACACTAATCTCCCAGCCTTCTCCTCCCAAGGCCACAGTCAATGTCTCTCCCTGATTCAGCTGCCAAAGGATGTTCCTGCAGAAGTCTGCTCACGCCCTGTCACTTTTTTGTCTGTTAGCTAAATATAGCATGGGTGATAATTCTACTGACACAAGGTAAATGGCCATAATTTTTCTTTCCAGAGTCCCTGCTTGGACCTGCAGAAAGGAGGCATTTTTTTCAGGCATGTGTCTTGTTGCCATGTTGCACTATGCTGCTCCACGTTGTTTAAATCAACACAGTGATGCACTAAACTCTTTGATGTGAATTGATCTAAATTTGTTTTAAAGTATGTGTTCCTAGGTATTTCGATCTGATGCTATCTAGATCCATATCAGTCATTCCTGCTCCAGCATAAGCCTTAACCACTCTCATGCCTTGAGAGGACTGGAACTGAAGGGAAAAGAGTTACTGCTCTGGAATACAAAATGTTTGCAAACAATTATTATAGAACAGAGGGTGTTGATAAAACATTTAATGAAGTGCTCTTAAATAGGGCTCTTCAGCAGCTTCGTTTGTACTGTGCCAATAAACCCCTTTTCTCTCTATCTTAGGGATGTTCAGTGTCTTCAGGCAGCTCCAAACGGTCTGAGTTCCACCTACCAGACACTCCCACCAAAGTGCAGCACTGCAACAGAAAGTTCCTTTGGCTCAGGACTGACAGCAAGCAACATTAGTCTTGGAGGTTAGTCTTGTGCAGCTGGAAAAGAGTGATTTTTTTGTTCCATTTCTGCCCTGGAAAATAGCATTTATACATAGTGTTGCTGCCAATGTGATTGCCATGTTCAAGAGAATATCAGCTTAAATAGGAAACAGGACCTGGACAATTTATGTGTTTTGGGGCACAGACAGGATCAGGCTTCCTGCAGAAATGTGAGAGCTATATTTTTTGCTTTTTGGTTTTTTTTTAAAGTTTGTTGTTCTGCAACCTGCCATCCAATGTCCCAAGGGATTTGTCAGGAAGTGAGAGGTACAGAATTCCCTCCTCTGTCTGGTTGCTTTAAGATCCTCACTCCCACCTTGAAGGAGAATGTTTCAACTGCCAGACTGATCTGGGCATGGGCAACCCTCACCAACCTGCTGAGCTCTGGAGGAAATGATAATTGTTAGGCCAGCCAGAGGGGAAGGAGTGAGCCCTGCTGAGGGGGGTCTGTTGGGAGCAGAGATTCCAGTCCCCTGCTCTGTCCTTTCACTGTGGTTTGCATCAAACAGAGCAGGAGCTCTCAGGACTCTTCCCTGCCAGGTGAGTGCTCTGATCCCTGCATCACATCCTGCCTGTAATCACATTTCCACCTCTGCTTTCAACAAGCTGTCCTGTTTCAGGGGTTTGAGAATAAAAGGGCAGGTGTTTTGTTTTCATTCCTAGAAAGTTCTGGACTGTGTTTCCAAGTGGATACCACTTCTGTGCAAGTCTTACCTAGGTGTTGGGGGAGAGCTGGAGTTTAGGATGTACTAAGGTGAGGTTTTATTGCAGTTATCAGTAACTATAAAACAAGGCTGACTTCAGGCAGCTTCCCACTCAACTGCTGGCTGAGGTTGGACAGGGAATTTTTAAGCTCCTGTACCACCTACAGAATGTGTGACCCCACGTAGGGTTTTAGTTTTCACCCCGGGGATCCAGCTTTCCTCCCTGCTGGATCCTTTGGGTCTCTAGCTGACTCTGGTGGTGCTGCTGTGCCGTGTTGTGTCTTGCTCTGAAAGCAAGCCCAGGTGCTGTTCTACACCCAGCCAAGTTATTCCTCGCCTCAGAGAGGCTCCTCTGCAGTCCCTTGTTCTGTAGTGGCAAGTAAAAAAAACAATTTCACACCTGAACAGGCATTTAATTTTCACAGCATGCCTAAGAACCTGCAGAGAGCTTTTTTTCTGCTCTCCAAACAGACCAAAGATCAGCTACCTTGGGTGTCCAGGTCTTCCCAGCTCAGTCCTGGTGCCACACTAATACAGTTATACACCTCCTGGGCAGTTCAGCCAGCTCCAAAGAATCAAGGTCCCTAAAAAAATTACTGTAATTCACATTCCCAATGTTCACTTGACAAAAGAACAAACCCATATGTCTCTGAGTCTTCTAATTATTTAATGTACTTTTTTTTTTTTTTGAGAAAAAGGTGTTCAGTTTTTTTCCCCCTCTCAGAATACCAGTGTGAACATCCCAGAAAGGAAGAATTTTCCTCAGAAGGTGTTCCTTAGTGTGTTATTCGGTCTGGAGTACTTGCCCTGATGGAGGAATGAGAATTAATTGCCTGGTTGGGAGCTGAGAATGCTGGCAGAGGAGATTCTTTGTCATGTCAGAGGTGATAAGCTCTGATATATTGCACACTGCTGCAACAAAGGATTTGGGGCAAAGAAACAGTGATTTGTGCAGCAGTTGCAAGGTTTGAACCAGGGAAATGGTTTTATACCTGCACTCTGCTTCCCTGCCTTGTGGGAAACGTTTTCAGCTTGTACCACAGAGCACAGGCATCACACTGTTATTGCTGGAGCTTTAGGGGACAGGAGAGTCCACAAACATGCAAGTTAAAGGGTTTATGTTAATTTGGCTCATTCTCAGTGCTGAGAGGCCGTGTGGATCCCGCCTGCTGTGGATAAGCACTGTCTTGTTCAGATAGGTGCCCATTTCCACTTACATAACCCTGTCCGTAGAACCTGGTGAACTGATGCCAAAGGAATATGGACCCACCTAATCCCAGTTCTTGCCTCCCCAAACGGATGTGGGGACCTGAACCCCCCTGCCCTGCTGGGAATGGAGCCCTGGGAATGCTGCCCTTCACCGGGGGCTGGCACTGCTTCCCTAAAACTCAGGAGCCAGCCCCAGATGAAAAGAAACAGGAGGGTAGCACTGAGTAGCTTAAGGGCAGGGAGGCAAAATATCTGGAGCAGCTGAGAAATGAGGTTAAGTGATCACAAAGAGGAGACAGGAGCATCTTAAATCTTACACCAGACAGAGGCCCTGCCCTGAACGCGGGATCTGGACATGCCTGGAAAGCATGAAACTCATGGGAGAGGCACAAAGAGGGTGAGCAAAAGAGATGCTGTTTTTCTATAGGCCATCATCACAGTAAAGAATTTACCTTCCTTTTAGACAGTAAGTAGCAGCCCTGGGACACTGAGGGGAGGCAAAACCACGTGAAAGTCACATTTCTTCACTGAATAGTTTTAGATGAAAAGAAATGCAGCTACAACAGTCATTACATTGCAATGGTGTTCCTGGGAAACTCCTGCCTTGCCAACAAGGAAGTTGTGACAATACTGACGGCGTTGCAAACTGTCACTGACCCTGCAGAAAGATGAGGGCTCTCAGTGAAGCTTTGGGCAGGTTTTAATAGACCACTCCAACGTGGGCACATGGGTAAACGCCCTGGGTAGTGTTGTGATCACACAGGTTGGGTGCAGTCCAGGTAGCTGAGACATTAGAGTAACAGGTAAGAATGTTTTTTCCCAAAAATTAAATAAGTGTTTTGCTGAGTGACCTCAGCAAAAATGTGTAGCCTTGGCCAGTTATTTCCCAATGAATCGCAGGCACGTTTTTGAGGTTTTGTTTCCAAAACTACAGATGTCACAACACAAAAGCCATGTCGAGTGCTAGCATGGAACCAGATAAATGCACCTAAAAGAGTCTCCCTGGGCTTGTATTTTCAAATCTCCCTGCAGATACTTTGCTACGAAATTGAAGTTCACCACGATCTGTTGTTGAGAACCTGTTGAATTCTCTTCACCCACCAGTCAGCTGTGTGGGCACGAAGAAGAATGGGATGGGGCCTAAGAAGGTGCAAGTCAAGAAGTCTTCTCTTAATTGTCCTTTTGCCCTGCTCCTGTTTTGCCCAGTATCTCTCACATTTCCTCTCTGGGAAGGAGCAGATATGCTGGAGAGTGCACTCCCTCAATCAGCGTGCAGACGGTGCTCACGGTGCTGCCCTTTCCTCCCCGCCGCCGGAATCAAACTGAGAACACTTCCAGGGATTGATTTGCAGGGCTCTTTATGTTTAGGAGCAGCAAGATTTGACAAATTATTTGCTTCCCCCACTGGCTTTATCAGTAAGGCTGTCCTGGTTTGACTGAATGCCAAGCTGTTTGTCGTAATCCCGAGTGATGGGAAATGGAGCTGAGACATTCTGGTTGAATGGCTGAGAAGATTCACTCGTGGACTAGAAGACAACAGTCAGTACAGAACATGGCACTTGCAGAATACTTATGGTTTGTGAAAATTGCACAGGTTGTGCTTTTTTACCATTGTATTAAAACATTCAGTGTTCTGACTGTCTGGATGAACTAATGTTAAAGATAGGGTTTTGCCATAATAATAACAATAATTGAGATTAATATTAACAATTATTAAAACTTATTCAAGATGCCTCCACTCTCCCTCTCCATGTCTACTTATGGTAAAGGAAGGGAGCAATTTTACAGGTGGTCATAACTAGTTATAATAACGTGATTATTAATTCTCTTCTTTCCTTCCCTTTTTTTTTTTTTTTTTTTTTTTTTTTTTTTTTTTTTTTTTTTTTTTTTTTTTTTTTTTTTTTTTTTTTTTTTTTTTTTTTTTTTTTTTTTTTTTTTTTTTTTTTTTTTTTTTTTTTTTTTGCACAACTGTGATTAATCATTAAATAGAGAATGTTTAAACATTCCCTTTGGAAAAAATTGTGTCATGTGGTGGGACAGGAATGGGAAGCTGGTGCCCTGCTCTCTGTTCCTTATTGTACTTGGTATAATCAGGGCTCTGGGCACAACAGAAGTTTACCCAGAACAACAATTGTGTTGGTGTGCAGGTACTGAAGGCATTTCCTAAGGATCAGTCAAATGTGTTAATGTTCCCATCTAGAGCCAAACACTGCCCTCCCTTGATAGTGATGAGATCACAGAAACTCCCTTTACTATTTCAGTCACTCTGGTGACACTGAGAGGAAAAGTGAGCTCATGGATTAGTGTTTGGGCTGAGCCAAGACTTCACCTGGACCAATTCAGGATCACAGAATATTCTGAGTCAGGAGGGACCCACAAGGATCATTGAGTCCAGCTTTTAGTGAATGGCTGAGCTGAGCTAGTCTCAGGTTCAGGGTGCTCTTACAGAGGAAATCTCAGATAGCATAATTCAGTTGACTGAAAGAGAAATATTCAGAAATAGGAGGTGAAACAAGAACAGATTTTGACCTGTTTTAAGACTTCTTCATTTTTTTTAGTCCTGCCCATTCCTGTGGTGTTGGAGGGGCCTCCACACATGAGCAGCTATACTCCAGACTGTAAGGTATATGAAAGCCTGACTCCTTTTTGGATATCTATTTCCACACCTCTGCCATGTTCCATGTGTGCCCTTCCTTGCTGGTATTTGATCAGTTATAACTCTGAAATCAGTCTTGCTCCAGATATCCTCTGGTTGTGTGAAAACCCTGTGCAACTGTGAACGTATTCCATAAAACTAAGACTTCTCAGGCAGGGGTGGCCAAGGCTTGGTCATTCCCTTCTGGAGGGAGGAGCTGCACTCTGAATCACAGGTAAGGTCTGGGGATTATCATTCACTGGGAGCATGTCTGTGTTCCATACAAGGAGCAGTAATGATGACCTGCTGCACTAGAACAAGCTCTGGGCACGAGAATTTCTGTGTCTGTTTGCTTCTCATAGTTACAATTCCATCCCACCTCCGCTTGCCCCCTGTTTGCCCCAAGCCTCTGTCTCTGTTGTAGTCACTTCAGATTTTACCAACTAGCTTCTAAAATCCCTGTGAACCTTGAATTATGTCCCGCTCAGTGTCTCTTCCATGGGCTGACAGTGGCTGAAAAGCCATTTTTTTGGGGGAAGGTGAGGGATATGGCCTTCAGCCCCTCACTGGGAGACAACTGAGCTCGGATCTTCCACTTCCCAAGATCAGGCTACTGTAAAAACAACATCCATTAGTGCTTTGCAGAACTTTACAGGAACTGGTGCTTATTTTGCAAGGAGTGTGGTCTCTGTGCTTTGTGCATCCTTTTGTAATACCTGCTCTCACACCTGTCCTGTGGGACACGGGCACTGAACCAGCTGATTTCAGATCTGGGTGAGGTGCAGGTCTCAGGGCAGGTTATTTTTGGGATGTGCAGGGGGATAAACCTCCAGGGAGCCTTAAGCTGTAAAAATGCACTCGCCCTGGCACTGAGGCAGCTGATGTGTGGCAGAAAGAAATTGTCCCTAATTTTAGCTTTAGATACTAAAATGCCACTAAGATATCTGCTTAGGCTGGGGATGGAAAGGGAGTGGCAGAAGCTGGAAGGAAAACCAGGGCCTGGAATCTTCACATTCAATCAGGGTTTTTTTTTTTTTTTTTGTGCACTAAGCCCATTTGGATGTGGAGGGTGTCAAATGCCACCTGATCCCTTCCAACTCAGAATATTCTGGGATAGTCTGTGCTGAGTGGAGTACCAGTTTGTGGTACCCCCTCAGTGTTGATGTGAGCTGTGGATGTTTTTTGTTCACAGTGCTGGGTACTGTGAGCTCAATCAGCTCATGAGCTCGCAGTGAAAGAAGTTCCTTCCCACTCCCATTATTCTGCAGAGCAAAATGAGTGCTCTCCTAGGCTTTGTCAAAGTGGAACAAAGGCCCTGTACTACTGGTGCAGAAATAATTACCATTCATCTGCTTGCTGTGCTGAGGGAACTATGCTGGGTTTTTAAACCCCTCCTCAGCAGGTAAAACATCTGTAATGGCAAGAGACAACAGGGACTGCTCTCTTTGAGTGTGCTTTTCTTTAATCATAAGAAAATGGATATTTGGAGAACTAGAAATTTCATGGTGTCATAAAAGACTTGAAAATGAGACTTAGAGGTTTATTTAAAAAAAAAAAAAAGATGTAAGTCACTTATAATTTAGAAACCAACTCACCTTCACAGTGAAGTGTGGGTGGGCAGGCCCTGGCACAGGTTACCCGGAGAAGCTGTGGCTGCCCCTGGATCCCTGGAAGTGTCCAAGGCCAGGTTGGACGGGGCTTGGAGCAACCTGGGCTGGTGGAAGGTGTCCCTGACCATGGCAGGGGGTGGAATGGGATGGGCTTTAAGGTCCCTTCCACCTCAGCCCTTTCTGGGATTTTGTGATTCTGTGATGATGTTTTCTGAGGACGAAAACAACTGGACTCCCACTACTAAGAGAGTATCTCAGTTTACACTTAGCAGGCAGTGGCTTTCCTGATTTTCAAGAGGAGTTTACAGGCTGAAAACCAGGAATGATGTCTAAAGAGTGGAACAGGTATTATTGAGAAATCTCACGGATTGTAACCTGTTGCCTGGACTGGGGAAGGAGGAGACTGCAGGGCTGCTCCTCAGCCCTGGGCTGGTGAAAATGGTCCCCTGTGACTCTGGGATTTGCTGCTGAATTGGGGTGTTGCAGCTGCAGTGTTGAGCAGTTTCCCTGACTTTTAGCTGTGATTCCAGGTCCGGTTCCAGGCATCATCTGCACAGTGCCATGGCCCCAGACACATTTATTTCTTCAGCCAGAAACCAAACAGTAAGGGAAGGGGTGTATTGTGGGACCTAACCTTCCACTCAGGATGTGGAAGTGGGAAGAGGGGAGGGTGTGACAGAGAGAAAACAGAGGAGGTTGTAATATGAGACAGAAAATTGCCATGGGGGGAAAAACACATCAGAAGGTGGAACCACAGGTTAAAAAACAACATCTGGGAGTGACAGGAGAAGTCCTGAAGAAACCCCACCTATATCAGGTGGAGTAGTGTTGGAGGGAAGAAAACAAGCAAGTCTTGGCTCTGCAGGGTCTGCCATGGGCAACAGAGAGCAGGAGAAGGGCAAGCTGGGGATAACCCAATGGCCAGGCAGAGTTCAGGAGTGAGCCCTCGTCTCTGAGCTCAGCTCTGGAGGTGGAGCCTGGGCAGGAGGCCTTCCTTCACCCTTCTGCTCCAATCTGCTGCCAGTGATCCTACTGACCATCTGGGTGCTTCCAGAGGAAAAGCCACCGGGAGACCCCACACCACGCAGTGATAACAGACAGGTGCTGGCCACCAAACATCTGCACCTGGTTAGAATCTGAGCCCACTCTCCCTGCTACAAAACACGCTTCTTGTAGGGGAAAAGAGGAATTCAGAAGAGGAAAAAAGTCAGATTTTTATTCTAAGTCAAAATGTGCCAGTAATTGTATATTTACACACAGAGTCCCCTGCACCCTCTCCTGTGTTCTGTGGATAGTGAGGCCATAGCAAATGTCACCAAGCACTGTAGATATATAGATATATAGATATATACCAAATTTAGAGTACCAGACAAGCCACTTCAGGAAAATGCACTTCTGCAATCACTTTGCAAGGGTTTAGGGGAGAATAGACATTTCTTCCAATAAGAGGTTGTGTTTTGTAAGGGCAAACCATGACCAAAGGCTGCAGGTCCTTTGGCATCAACAGTTGATTTACTGCACTGGCAGGCCTGGACATAGAATCACAGAACCATGGAATATCCTGAGCTGGAAGAGGTCCCCAGGGATCACCCAGTTCAACTCCTGGCCCTGCCCAGACACCCCAAAAATCCCACCCTGTGGCCCAGAGGGTCATCCAAACCCTCCTGCAGCTCTGGCAGCCTTGGGGCTGTGCCCACTGCCCTGGGGAGCCTGTTCAGTGCCAACCACCCTCTGGGGGAAGAACCTTGCCCTGAGATCCACCCTGAGCCTGCCCTGACCCAGCTTTGTGCCACATATCTCCCAGACAATTCAGAAAGATTGAGTTAAAATCTCTCTTTGTGAGGCTTTGAAAATCATACTGCAAAGTGATTTAACTCCTGCATGAACTTAATCATTGTTGAGAACCACTTATCTCAGGAATTCTGTTTTATTGAAAGCTGATTGCTTCACAAGACCAAAAAAAAAAAAATTATTATTTTGTTTTCTTTTTACAAATACGATAATTTCAGCATGGGACCTGCCCTGCTTTTGTTCAGCGTCAGCCGGAGGAATAGGCTAGAACGTTTTGGTTGGTGCTTTTTGATTTGCTCTGCCTTGACCCGTTCTCCAGTTAACCCCCAGTTAAACCACTGGAGGGCAGGATAGAAACAAAGGAAAGCTGTTTCCAAAAGGGGACTCTCCCTGGTGCGCAGATCTGGGCGTGCAGGACATCTATTCTCAATATCCCCCAGCCCCACTCGCAGTCATTGTGATTAGAGCCTTAAACAGTGAAATCTTGGCTCAGATAATCCGAGGAAAAGTCTTATTGTTTTCAACGAGAGTCAAAACTTATTATTTAGCAAATTCTTTTGGCAAGTCTGATGAAATAGCCTCCTTGAGAACTCAGGTTTTATTGCTGCAGAAGAAACAACCTCAAATTTAAACCCCAGAAGCATCTCTTGGACAGCAGCATGAGCACAGGCTTCAGCTGAATGGTGGCATCACAGACAGCTCTGGGGAGTCAAAAACTGGTGCCTGGTTTGGAAATTCACTTTATTTTAGAAAAACACATAAGCTAGACAAATTATTTAGTTTCTCCAGTTGCATGAGTAAACTCACTGTTGTGTATCTTGCTGTAAATATCAACCTTTTCATATCAGTGATGCAACTGTCCCAGTACAGCTGTAGGAACTCCCCTGTCTCTGTGTATTTGGCAATTTTTCAGTCTTGTTGTTCCAGTTATTTATAAGTAAAAAGATCGAGGTGCTGTATTGCAGTGATTTGGGGAGTTGTTGGGGGCAGTTTTTTGTCAGTTTTGTTTGTTTGGGGTTTTTATCGTGGGCTTTGTTTGTTGTTGTTGTTGTAAAGACAGTAGAGACAGGCTGGTCCCTGCGTCGTGCTTTGCAGGGAATTTCTGCATTTATTGGGATGCATTAGAGGTTTTTCTGGCCACAGATTAATTGTTTCAACGCCACAGTTGCAGTACCTTCCCTTGTGATGTGTAAAACAGGTGCCAGTAGGCCTGCAGTGCACAGCAGTGATGGGAAAGCTGTTGATATTTCCCTGCAGTGCCCCACCAGCTCCTCAGCAGGTGATAAACAGCTGGGGAAAGCAAGTACAGCTCTGTCACAAGTCCAGCTTCTGCACTTGCTCCTACACTGTTTTGAGTGAGGTAGAAAGAAGCTCAGGCTCAGCTAAGCAGCGAAGTGCTTGGGTAACAAAATAAATTCACCTTTATTAAAAAAAAAAAAAAAAAGAAGAAAGGGGGATTTGAAAAGGGAAAACGAGTGGGGTTAGGAGGTGGCCCAGGTGGTGAGTGCAATAACACCTATTTGACCAGCACACAGACCAGACACAAAGCTGGTCCTGCTGTGAGCACTTCCCCCGGTCCCAGCGAGCAGTGAGGCAGGCTGGGACTTCTGGCAGCTTTGTAAGAAGGACTTTGCCTAATTTATTTCCTAGGAAGTGTTTAAGATAGGGGAGTTAAAGTTTGTGAACTGACCTATTTTAAAGTCCCACCTACTTTCCTGCAGGGAGTTCAGCGACCCTGAGATGGTCCCGCTTTGATCTGGGGCTTAGCGCAGGTGAGGTGTCAAGTGGCTGGGGGACAGGTCAATGCCAGGGAAAATACGGATCCTATGTCTTACTCCCCTGGTTTTGTTTACCTCCAAACAGCCCGGGACAGCTCTGGGAAGGGTCTGGGGAGCTGTGGCTGTGCCTTGTCAAGGCGGAGTGGAGGCAGATGCCAGCCCAGGGGAGGACTCGATGAAATGCCTGATAAGTCAGCTCAGCTGCACCTGGATCCACATTCCCCGCTCCCAGGTGAGCTCGGGGTGCTCTCCCCCGGCACAAAGCACAGCATTTCTGCCTCTGACTCCTTGTTTTACTGTTGGCCACTCTCGCATTTTCACACCCTGTGGTAGCAGTTTACGGGTGTCTTTTATTTCACGTGAAGTGAAATAAACGCACGTTTGTGTCAGCCGGGATGGAAATCCTGCTTCCATTCTTAGCAACCCGACTGTTTCTTCCAAACCAAGAATGTCAAGTGAGTATAACAGGGTGTTTTCCTTGTGGTGAAGACAGCATTTAAAGTACAGAACAGTATTAAAGACTGCAAAAAAAAAAAAAAAAAAAAAAAAAAAAAAAAAAAAAAAAAAAAAAAAAAAAAGGCAATTCTGATGTTTTCCAATTTTTATTATGGTAGACAGGTAGTTTCATGTTTGAGATAAGCCTATCTGTGAGTGAAATAATTACTCTTTAATTAAGTTAATTATAAAAACAGGAATGTAAATACTCAAGGTATAGTATGCCCCAACATTTTTCCTTTCACATTATTCACAAACTTATCTTGCATACCTAAACCCTGTTTTTACTTGATGATTACAACAGCATGTGCTCAGAACTGAAAACAGAGTAAGCAATTAAACTGTATGTAGACTGTTAAGTTTAATAGCTGAGAAGGACTTTTTGTTATCATTTTCCTCATTTCTTCAATCCTTATCTTTTCATCTTATTTTTTAAGGAACTCATGGGATTCTCCCCCAGTCTCTGACAATGAGTTTATTTCCAGCTATGTTGGTCCAGGGCAAGGCTCTCAAACTTCCCTCAGATTTCACAAAAACACATGGTCAAAGGTAAGGGGCTTTCCTAGTACTGAAAAAGGCAGTAGCAGAGGGTGAATTCTTATTAGAGAAACAGGTGAAAAATGTTCTGAGTGCCCCAACTGTGGGAAAAATTCTGTATTTTGAGACTGGAGAGACTCCAGCCATGAACCAGCAATCAAACTACAGCAGGTGGATTATTTAATCTATTCTGATAAGCCCTATCAAACTTTCAATCTCTCGTGTGACATATTAATATATAAATTTACCAAACACAAAAATGCAACAGCAAATTTACATCATCATTCTATCCTGACCAGAGGGAAATTAAGAGAACAACCAGCTCCTTGCAGTCCCAGAGCCCGTTATTTCTACACAATAGTGAACCAACATTATTACAGAATAATGGCAATTTGGGGATTTTGTTGTATTATTTTTGTAATTAAAAAAGGGAATAATGCATACTGAATTAACGGTCTAGAGAAATACTCATGTGCCCAAGTGCTCTCCTTCTGTTTATGGAACTCCTTTGTCTGTGTCTGTGGTGCCAAGAGGGCCATGGTGTTCCTCTTTAAATCTCACAGTGCTGTTTCCTGATAATAATCATGATTGCTCTGAGTAAATAGTTTACTTTCCTCTCTCCCCCTTTACTGAGGTGTCCGTGACACTGCAGGATTCGACATGGAGGATCCATTCCATGAGTCCACAAAGCTGTGATTTCTGGCACAGTTGCTGAGATGCTGCAGGACAGCGTTTCCAAATACTTGGAAGCTGTTATTCCACATTCATAATGTTCTATTATCACATTTTGTTGTCTCTGTGCTCTGCCTGTGCTTGCTCCAGACAAATATAGCAGCAGTGTGGGAGCTGCAGGAAATCCCTGGGTCTCCTGTGCAAATGTGGCACTGGAAGTGAAATGCTGGCCCTGAGGAAAATGAAATGTGGTAAAGACACAGGTGGAAGGAGGGGGGAAGGAAGTGAAAGCTTTGGGTCACTTTTCAGTGTCGTTGTCAACCCATATTGCTGCCCTTCACCTCCAGAAGTGGCTGTTTGCTGCTCTGCTGAGCCACGGGAATCTGAACAGTATCTGCTGGGGTTTTTGAGACACCAAACGAATCTGGAGAGGGTGCTGAGTGTCCTCAGTGCCCTCTGAAAGGGAGTCTGTATCCAATCAGGTGGAGATAAGAGCCCTCAATACCTTAAAAAGCCACAGTCATCTGATGGCTTCTTCAAACCGGGAAACTCAAAGTTAGGTCATGACCAGAGTGTAAATTCCATGAGCAGAATTGTCACCTGTGCAGAATTAGTGCCTTTTTACTACTGGGGCATTTATTGCACTTTGGTAAGTGTAAAAAGCATGTTCAAACCCCCTGTTTCTCCAGGAGCTCAGTCCCTCTGGGAAGAGCTCTGCACTGTGTGAAATGGAGATGCCAACTTCCAGTTCTGCAGAGCTCAGAGGGTGACTCAAGTCTGCTGCACAACCCCCTGACCTCAATGCCTCACTTTCAGCACAGATGGAACAGTAATTCTGGCCACATCACACAGGTTAGAGATGTAGCTGCTGCCACCTGCAAATGAAAGTGTCTCTGATTGACTGATGATGCAATGACCCAGTGAGGTCTTGATGGTCCCCACTGGTCCATTATTTGAGTTTGCCAGTTACTTATATTTAACTCTTACAGTCTAAGAATTGCCATCTTTCAAATGGGAAGCATGTGGAGTATAATTAAAATCCAGGAGATTTTTAAAGTATAATTTCTGACTGACTGGGCAGTTTAATTTCCTGTCTAAAGAAGCCTGATCTCAGCTGTGATGTTGCCACTGAACACCAGAACTCCTGAAGCCACCTCTTAAAAACTGCTACCCAGAAATGTCTCAAAGCTCAACAATTTGAATTACATAGTGTCTTTAAGGGTTTTGTCAAATCACATTGTCCTACAGGACGTACTATTTTCTATTTTAAAGATGGATTCGGTTTTGGATGTAATAACTCATATTTGTTTATCAAAAAATCGCTACATAAATTCCCTCAGTGCAGCAAAAAGTTTGAGGATCCATTTTCGTATTTTCAACCCTCCAAATTAGATATCCCAAAGGCAACCAGCGTGTGTTTATGTGTACACCTCTATTTACAGAAAGGGGTCCCCTTTAAGCCTATCTGGTGGAGCTTTTGGGGATTGACTGGCAATCCCACAGGAGCAGCCAGTGAATCTCTTCTGCTGAAAAGAACTGTTGGGGTTTCTCTCCAGGGCAGTGGTGGTGAAAGGGCCGGTTGGTTTCCCCATGAGGTCACGAGCGTTAACGTGACATTTTCTGTTGCCGGTGGCTCCAGTTTGGGTGAGTTGGTCCAGCCTGGCACTCTGGCCTAGCAGAGAACACCTCACTGTGTGTCAGTGCCTCAGCCTGCTGCTCCCAGTTCCTCTCTGACATTCAGCAAATACCAGGACTTGTCAGCACGTGCCCAAGGGAGGAATGAAGGAAGGGGGGAACCTTTTCCAGATCGAGATAATCCTCACAAATTTCAGGGACAGAATTCTTGAAAACCAAGCGCTGTGGAGAAGTTATAACCTCGGCTTTTATTTTTTTTTTTTTTTTCTGGAAACTTAAATCAGAGGAGAGGACCTGAATTTAAAGTACAACAGGCAGAGTTAGTTATGCAGCCTCCTAACCTGTATATCCAGGCAGACAAACAGGACATGGGTAAAAATAAAACAGCGATTCAAAATGACTCCAGGTTGGTAGAGATGACCAGGTTTTGAGTTTTAAAAGAAGTTTAATGAGTTCTGTGAGGCAGGTTGTTCTGGATGCTGTTTGCAGAGCACAGATGTCCTAATTTAACCATTACTGGGATTTCTAAATGGCCTCTTTGCTGACATTATTGACAAAGCTGCCAAGTAGAGAACGATTTGGGCTGTACAGTTCGGTGTTGGGACAGCCAAAAGTCCACTTGGGAAACTTTATCTCTCCTGGTGTCCTTGATGTCCTTTGAGGGCACGAGCCAAAGGGTCTCAGATTTTAAGGCTCTTATTAAACCAAAGCACAAGCATCTTTTTTGTGTGGTCAGCATTGTTTTGCCCTAACTGGTCGAAATCAATAAGCTTGATGCCTCAGGCAGGTTTTGCACCCAGGGCACCCCTCTTGATCATTTTAGGGCTTGTTAAAGAAGCAGCCTTTCAAAAGTAACACCTGAATCCTTTTAAAAACTGCTATGTTCTCATTTCATCAGGTTATAATCTTTTTATTTAATGAAAAAAAAAAACCCTGACCAGACACCTTCTAAGCTGGACATAGGTATTATTACTACTGCTCTCTCTTCTTGGGAGACTTTTATACCTCTTGTTTTCATGCAATTGCCTCTGTGACAGTGCAGCCACTTTAACCCTTTGGAGCAGGTTCACTTTCAGTTCAACAGGATAATTGATCAGCAAGGGTAGAGCGGGCAGGGGGGAATAGGCTGAAATTTGCCTGAAAGGAAAAAGGATTAAAGAAACTCTGGGTGTTGGACTGAAGCTCCTTTCCTGTTTGTAGCTTTGTGGTGCTGATGGGATTGGTATCTACGAGTGCTGCAGGGTTACCTTTAAACGGAACACCAAAATGGCCCAGAAACACACTTTCTAACTATCTGGTTGGGATCATTTATTTTACTTCAGTTGAACATCTCCCCGTGTGTTAGTGGCAAATGCACAGAACTTCCCGTTCCTTGATCAGCTTGTGCTTGTGTTTCTGCTTCTTCCAGCTTTGGTGGGGAATTAATCCTCCACTGTGTGGCTCCGTTTTGTGGTCCTTCACCACGTCTTCTTCACAGTAAATGAGGAGAAAGCCAGTCAGGCTGCAGAGCTGGTTATCCCTGATAACCCAGAGCAGAACTGGAACAGGCCACGGTTACCACGTGTTACCAACCAGGATGTTTTCCAAGTGCATGACCTCTAACAGGGATTTTGGGATGTGGACTCTTGGATTCTATTCCCTGAGGAGTCCTGGTTCCCCTTGGGAAGGTGAACAAGTTGTTTTCCTCCATGTGCTTTGATTATTTTGTGGTTGTGAATTAGGATTCCATGTGAATCTCCTCTTGTAAAGTTATTCTTGCACTGCTGTCAGCAATAGTCATACCCAACAGAATTGAATACTGATTGCTAATTTCCATCAAATCTCTCCATACTGTATTTGTGGGGTAATGCTTTTGCCATTGTCTCTTTTGTGATAGCACAGGAGATGAGAGTCAGATCTTTCCCTACATGGGCAAAAATGGCTTGGGCCAGGAAACACTGGGAGTAGATAAATCCAAGGAAATGCTTTGAATTTCCTTATCAGAGGAGTGGCATTGCCTTTGTCTCTCTGAGCAGGGTGGGGCCCTGCTAATCTCAGAGTGTCTCAGATCCTGGAGGGAGAACACACGAATTCCAGGTATTGCAGGAGGGATGGTGGATTTAGGCAGCATTTGGGTCCTCATTCACCACTTTTGTGCCAGTATTGCCTCCACTGATGGTGTGTGAGCACAGTGAGGCTGCTCTAATCCCTTCCCTGCCCTTTGCCAGCTCTGGGCTGCAGTGGCAGCATGGCTGGCAGTGACAGCCAGCTCCAAGCACCACCACCCCGTGGGGGGAACAAGGGAAGGATGCCAAGAGGCAAAGCATTGATTAATGGACTTGACAATTAATCTTTTTTTTTTTTTTTTTAATGCCTGGTTGGGAAATGATTCAAATCCTATCCCCTGTAGATTGCATATTTAATATATGATAGGAAATACATGTAATGTAAAACAAAGTTTAGGGATATAATAATAAGTAAATTGATGTGTTCTGCAACCTTGATGCAATCCCCTAAATACCACGTGGCTTTGCAGTTCACAATTTACATTTGAATGTTACAGAAGTTGTGGATGCAGTGGGTGTAGAGTTTAATGAGATGGGATGTTTATGTGCTAAATTGGAAGGCAAACCCCACAGTGGCTGAGTCGAGCCATCCCCACGTGGTGTGTGGACATGAGGCAGGGGTGGCCAAATGACAGACTTACAGCTCAGCACACCCAGCCCTCTGCCCCTTGACCTCATCTGCTGGGTCAGGGGGTGATGGGCTGGGTCAGGGGGTGATGATGGGCTGGGTCAGGCCAGCCTGAGGTCAGAGGGGCACGAGGAGTCTCCCAAGGTGGAGAGAAGGATGGGGACACACAGGCTGTGGCTCAGGGCACAGGGGGAGCAGGAGGCACCCCCAGGGTTTGCCTTTTGGAGTAGAGGTGGGTCACACACACGGAGACCTCCCTGCAGTTCCAACTGCCTGGGCAGGGGCAGAGGAGGGGCAGGACTGAGCTCTGCTCTGGGGGGAGCAGGGACAGCCCCCAGGGAATGGCTGGAGCTGTGTCAGGGCAGGCTCAGGGTGGATCTCAGGCAAAGGTTCTTCCCCCAGAGGATGGTTGGCACTGAACAGGCTCCCCAGGGCAGTGGGCACAGCCCCAAGGCTGCCAGAGCTGCAGGAGGGTTTGGATGATCCTCTGGGGCACAGGGGGTGACTCTTGGAGATGGGTCTGTGCAGGGCTGAGGGATGGACTGGATGATCCTTGTGGGTCCCTTCCAGCTCAGCACATCCTGGGATTCTGTGATCACAGTTTCACGATGCTCAGGCCCCAAAGGCCGTGGAGAATGAGACCCTGTGAGCCTTGAACCACCTGGACACACGACTGGAGAAGCAGAAAATACAGAAAGGTGGGCTGGGAGAGAGATCTCTGAATGGAGAGGGATTGGAGGTTTAGGTAGGAGAGCAGGAAGAAGAGAGCACAGGAATGGGCCACCCAGGAGTGGCTCCAGACCACGTTCAGGTTCTGGGGAAGGATTGGTCATTTGATCTTTTCCTGCAGCTCTTTTTTCCTGTACGCTGTCAGGGAAAAATCATTAGAAAAATCACCCCCAAAAGGCAGGAACTAATCTAAATGCAGTTTCAGGCTCTGATTGCTTTGGGATCTATATTTTTATGCATCTTGGTGAAGGAATTCTATGATTTCCTGAAGGATAGAACTGGAAAACAATCGATGTCCCTATGCCCTTTCTCAACTCTCAAGACTGCATTAGGATGCAACCACAAAGAAAAACAGAGTGAAGTTCCTGTTGGAGCAACACTCACAGAATGGTTTTGCTACCCTGGGCTTTTGTCAAGGTCTTTTGGAACTTGAGGAAAGTCCAAGATCACTTTTATATGAGCAGTGACCAGTCAAGTCTTACCTGACCCTGTAGTTGGAATTAAAACAACGGTAAAATACAACATTAATTAAAAGTCTCCTTTGTTCATCTTTCTGTCTCTCTCACCGCACTAGTGAGGACATTTCCATATCTATTGGTAATTAGTCTTGAATTTTGTTGTTTTAAAATACCCTTTGTTCATTTAAAAAAAAAATTATTGAGAATTCTTTCACTGTTTCAGTGTCTGTCATGCCTTCCTCCAGTAAATAACTTTAAAAAATCAAATATTGATTTATATGTTTGGCTTCCCTTTGTTCTATACAAGAGCAATGATTTCACTTAGCTATTATGATGGATAAAACTTCAGAGATAATTAAATACATTAAATCCCTAAGGGAAGGCTTACTTCAGGTCTGAACTATTCAGACTTAAAAGCATTTTGGAAAGTGTTAAACCCACCATCATTTCAATATTGTGACTTTACAAAGCCCACCAAGCCCTCCCTGAACAGTTGCAGTGCAAGCAAGTGCTATGTGTTAAAGGCATTTTCCTGCATTCTGACAAACCATCAGCAGAGCAAAGCTATTTCTTGGACTAATTGTACCTTTTATGTAATCCTGTAATATAACCACACTGGTTGAATAAGAAATTTGACTTAATACAGTTTTTAGAGCGATGTACAGCTGTGGCCAGGTGCTGAGAGTCTTGTTTGCTCAGAACTCTGGGGGTGCCAGGTTTGACACTGCTGAGCTAAGGCTGCTTTTTGCTTTTCCTGGGAAAGGACAGGAAAATTGTTTAACACTGCCATCTTATTGGATGGATTTTCCATCCCTGGAAGTGTCCAAGGCCAGGTTGGACAGGGCTTGGAGCAACCTTGGCTGGTGGAAGGTGTTCCTGCCCGTGGCAGGGGGGTGGCACTGGGTGGGCTTTAAGGTTCATCCGGGGCCAAACACAGTTTGGCCACGTGTTTCAAGTCAGGTGAGCTGAATCCAAGCTTTACAAACCCCTTATTGCTGGGTTTGCATCTGCCCAAATAAAGGGAACAGCAGAGGTAGGGAGTGTTATGCTGGTTCTCAATTTTTTGGCTCAGGTACATTAAAAAAAAACCCTAAAAAGATTACCAAAACTTTAATTTTACAAGAAAACTAAGTGTTCACGCTGACTAGACTGGTCTAGGAGAACCCAACCTATTTTATCTCTTTTTTGACAGCATTTCTTGACGAGTATTGGTCTGAGACAACCATTAACCATTTTAAAGCAGCCCTCGCAAGCCCTGTTTGCTCAGCAGTGGTTATGGGGCAGTGCCACACGGTGCCAGCAGCCAAGGCAATCCCTGCAGACACCATCAGCAAGCCCAGCCAGCAGGAGTCTGTAGGAAGACTGTGTGAATCACAAGATTGATGAGCTAGAGAATGAATCCAGTGGATGATAATGTGGGAGACTTGGCATCTCTGTTTTACCTGCCTCGTGAATAAAACTCACTATTTGTGTGTCTAATGAAAAAAAAAACCACACAAAAAAGGGACCTCTTTAATATTAAAAGGGTTAATTCTTAACTCATTTCTCTTTCACAGACAAGAAATATTTTCTGTAAGCCATAAATAACACATTTTAATAAGCTGAGACTTTGATTACTTCATGTGGTCCGACTTGCATTGTAATTCTGCAGAGACTCTTTGACACTGTTCCAACAGCCAGTTTCTGTTGTGCATATTAAAAGATCTACATATTTCAGACGTGCACAGGTCTTCATGGTCTACTAGTGAACAGTGTTATTACTGAAAATATGCTTGACCTTCTAGCAAAATAATTGACTTTTAACGGAAAGTGATTTTATTTTTTAAAAAAACCCCTTCATTGTTTTCATGGGTTACCTGTAATTTATGTTCCTGTGCTGTACAGTCATTTTTCTCAAACTGCACTAATTTTGTAGTTCAAACAAGGCTTCCATTTCACCCTTGAGCCAGGATCCCTGATTTTTCTTTCAACTGGAAGTGCACAAGCCAAATTTTTGGAATCGGTTCAAGGTCAAATTCAGTTCCTTGGAGTTTTGTCTCGAATGTGAACTTCAAGAAGGAATGAGAAAGTGTAACTTTTTCTTAGTGGCAAATACCAGTCAATACACTGATGGTGGCATCAAAAGAGCAAGAGGGCTCGTGCTGGCATGTGCTCCAGTGCAGGAAGGAGCTTAAATTGCTCCAAAGGACTAAAAACTAATTCAAGCACCATCTACTTTGTCCTTCTTAATTTACTCTCATTGATTAGATCACTACAATGAGCATTTGGTGGAGAATGTTTTTCAGGTGGTTCCCTCCCTGACCCCCAAGAAAAGGAGTAAGGAATGAGTAAGTACTTATAGGGACTTCTGCAGGTGCACGTTGAATTACTTGAAATTTTTACTCTATTTCTATACTGGGAAAAATGTGTCTTATGTAGTTTGAATACAAGTTATCTCTATCTAATTAGGAGTACAAGAAATATTGGTTATGAACTACTACTGTGTAATTAAGTAAACTGTTCCAGAAGGCTAAAACTATTCAGGACTGCAAAGGAGTCCAGAGTGACTGTGAGGTCTGGGGGATAGAATCTCCTTATTTTAGTGAGAGGCAAAAATCCCTGAGCTCTGACAGGTGCTCACTTGAATGTGTCAGTGCTTCCAGTCTGTTCCCTCAGCAAATGTGTCTGTAGTGTCACCAGTTGTCCTCAGTGGAGCTTTTGCCACCATTTCTGGAGAACTCGGAGGCTCATTGTGCCAGCTCTTCCACAAAGACGTAATTCATGGGAGAAATAATAATGTTTACACTCCCATTAGGGGAATGTTTCATTAGCTGGCTGTAAATAAATGTGGAAAAAAAAAAAAAAAACAAAAAAAAACAAAAAAACACCACCCATTATAGACAAGTGTTTACTAAACTTTAGTTTCTGCAGAAAGCTGAACAGAAGAGGAGAACTTTGCCCCGTGTTTCAGCTGGAGGAGGTTCTTCCAGAGAGCCAGAACAGTTTTCTCTGTTCCCAGCAAAACCTGAAGAAGTTTTCCCCGTATCTCCAGTATTTCTCTGTCCTTTCATTAAACCAGATGATACCAGGAATCTTTGCCTTTCTGTCACTGCAGGTTTTTCGTGGTCCAGGGTCATTCTCCCGAGGGAAGAGGCAGCACCACCGACCCCGTTTTCCACAGCACACCCGGGAGTCGCTGCAGCCAAGAGGGGAAGCAGCTGCTCGGAGCACACACGGTCCAGCTGAGCCACTCCTTGGACCCTCAGGTCCCACCAGGGTGCTCATTAAAGCCACCCTTTGCTGCTGAGACTGGCCCTGCTTTCCTGCCCGTGGAATTCCTTTGTTCAGAGCTGGCAGCTCATCTTGAACCGCGATTATTTATGGTTTACCTGAGTCTGGCTGAGCGTTCAGGTCTGAGCGATTTTCCAGCGGCTTTGCACATGGTGAACACTTCACTACACTTGCTACCAGTGCCTTTGATCAATGTTCTCTTCTAAAACTAATTATTCAAAGCCCAGCAGCCTGCTGATGTAGTTCTTAGCTGGCTTTTGAACTGCCAGGCCGGTGGAGGGGAGTGTGTATATTCTAACTGTGAAGGATAATGGTATTTATTGCTCCTTACAGTTGCTTTTACTAAATGGTCTGCTGTAATTTGGGGCTTTTCTGTTAACTTACCCAGACATTTTACGCACTTTACCAGGAGATATTTCTCACTTGTTCAGTGTCGGTGAAATAACTCCTGCTCAGCAGCATAAAGGGATACAGAGACTGCTGACAGATCTCCTATGAAAAGGAATAAGTCATTCTTACAAGCAATGGAGAAAAGAGCAGACCAAGGGTGAGATTGTTCTAGTGTGTTCTGAGGAGTTACAGCAGAGAATTCTTAGATAACTGCAGGAAAAAAAAAGAGGCTTGAAGGAAGGATTCAAGTGAAAAGTCAGGAATCACCTGAGGCTTTCAAGCCTGGGGAGGTTGTCTCCAGGCTGAGCAGTAGGATGGAAGAAGCAAAGACAAGAACAGGGGTCTGTAAAAGGGAAGTTACAGAGGGATCAATGTAGAGGAATAAGCCTTGAGAAACAAATCACCTGAGCCTGGGAGAGCAGTCGTGCTTTATTTTTTCTTTCTCAGCTGTTGAATAGGAGCTGGTTTTGCACCAAACTTCATATTTTTATAAGGAGATCAGTTAATTCTTTTTTAAGCTCCACTAGAAGTTTATTGTCATGGCACAGCACCAGAGCAGGGAATATAACATAAAGCACCTTGGACCTTCCTTTTGAGCCAGTGTGCACCCAGGAACTACCAATAACGCTGCCCACAGTGGTGCGTGATAGCTGAGACTTTGTGATAGACTTCATTTGAATTTTTTGTTTGTTTGTTTTTGTTGTGGGGTTTTTGTTTGTTTGTTTTTTGTGAGCTGCTCTGTTTATCAGGGGGAAAAAAGGTCAGAAAACGGAGTCTCCAGAAAAGAAATCTTCCTTCCTTCCAAGTTCTGCCTGACATGCTATTTTTTATTCTTTGCTCTTCCTCGGGCTTCTTTATTTTGCTGTGTTGGAGGATTGTTATTCTCTTAGAGTCATTTCCTAGTCAGAGTTAATTTTGGCCCTTGTGTGTGAATTACCTCAGATTCTCGCCTGCTGTAGTTGGTGCTCTTACTCATATCACTGGAATCAGATATCCAGATGTTAAAGATGTACTTCAATGTTTGAGCACAAACACTGTCATTACACATTTCTAATAATTTTGTCCGTGTTTTGACTTAGTTGAAAAAGAAAGGCAATGATTATCATTACTTTGCTTTTGAGTTGTATCCTGGAATACCTGTGTTTATTTAACTTGTGTAAACATATTTCCAAGCCACTTCCAATTTTATAACAGAAAATAACTGAGGTGCTTTGGCCTATCATGCCTCAATGTGCTGTCCAAAATGACAGCACTGACCTCTGTGCATGCTTCCTTTAGTAGTGCAGGACTCTCCATGTCAAATGGACACAAACCCTGGATGCAGTGATGGAATTATTTAGTATTTGCACATGGCTGTGTCCATACAAACATGAGGACTCACCTATGAGTCCCTCCTTAAAAAAAAAAAAAAAAAAAAACACCACCAAAAAAACTAACCAAAAAATGGGTTTAGTCCTGTGCAAAATGAGTAACTGCACTTCTGATGTTAGAGGATGGTTATTCCATACCTAACAACCTCCTTCCTAGACAGGCTTTTCATCCAGGGGTCTGCTGGCTCTTCTGTCCCTTCTTTAGTAAACTCATGAGCCAAAGCTGACTGGAAAGCACGGACAGGGCAATGACTGGAAACTTTCCTGTGGGAACGAAGCCAAATGGAGTAGGAGAACACAGTGGATCAGGGGTTTGGCAGGGAAGACTGGTGTGTGCATCCAAGCATGGAGGTTGTGTACAGTTTTAGGAGATGCTACTACGAGTGGGCCTTTAATCCCTTTTCCATCCTGGATTTGTTTGGTTGTGTCTCTGCTTTTTTTTTTTTTTTTTTGGTAAGTAGAAACCTATTACAAAACACCCCCAGGCTTCTTTCCCCTTGCTGTTGCCAAATGTTCACAAAAAGGAGCAGTGCTCTCGTTGGTGCTTCAGCCAAAGGCAGGCTCTTCGTTCCTGTTCACATCTGGGTTTTCACTGTCTGCCCTGTGTGTGAATTCATCTGGTCTATCGTGAAATGTTTCAAGGAGAGCCTTGAGCTGGAGCTGAGCTGCCTTGATCCTGTGTGTGGCTTGCAGTCCTCTTCCCTCTCCAAGGGCCCCTCTCTCCGTGGAGGACACAGCCTTAATTCCAGGTGTTCCACTGGACCTGGCTGGGCTGAACCTGGGCCTGACACCCCCTGAGAAGGCAGTAAAGCTGAGGGTGCACTTGGTTTCCCTCATTCTCAAATCCCTCACACTGGAACAAAATTTTCCTTTGGTTTACAATGGAATCACTTCTTATAAATCCCAGTGAAAGTAAGAGTAGGAGCTGGTTCTGCAAATGTTGAATTATTCACTGTGTCTTCAGCAGGGCTTTCTGAGATACCCACTATCTTTGACCTATGACATCATTTGTTGTGAAAGCCAAGAGGAGACATCCTACAACTGAAATGTAAATTCCCAGATATGACCTGAAACGTAAATTCCAGTAATATTCCTCCTCCAGGTGATCTCTTATTTCATATAAACCCAGCTTAACAAATGTTCACCACCCCCACCACGGTCAGCTTTGTGCAATTTGAAAGCAACCATGCACAACTAATTGCTGGGGCATTGTGCTCAGTTATAGCAGCTGGGAATGATTTCCAAAAGTTGATTATCCTTGGATGAATAATTTTCTTACCTCTTGTACGTCCAGGATTTACTTTTCCCGCTATGACAGACAACGAACCAAATGTTCTGCCTCGGTGATCCATCAGTCTGTGGTGGAGGATACATTTCCCACCTTGCACTGGGTTTGTTCTCTGATGTTTTTATGCCTGTGTGGTGGTGGACACGTTCTCCAGGCCACACGTGGAAGAATGAAGGCTAAAATGGAATTTAAAACCTTTAAATTCGATCCAAAGCCTTCAAAGGGTTTAAAAAAAAAGGAAAAAAAAAAAAAGTAATTATGCATGCTGCTAGGTGCCAGTGTTTGCAGATGTCCAAACACTAACACTGACAATGAGCACCAAATTCATTCTTCATGGCAGGCAGGCAAGTTCAGTGGACTTCACAGAAGACTAATATTATCCCTAACTCTTCAAACCAATGTAACTATCAACGTATCTGCCTACTGTAGGCTGGTCAGTAGGGTTGTCTAGCAAGGTGTTCAGAAAATATCAGTTCAGCCAGCAACTTCAAGCTGTCTCTTTTGTTCTGGCAAATGAACCGACTCTTCTGCGTTTCATCATGGAGAGGAAAACCAGCACTTGATGTCCAACCCTCAGTGCTGAAAGATAGAGGAGGGAAATTAATAAAAAAAAACCCTAATATTTCTAAAACAAGGTTGCCCAGAGAGGCTGTGGCTGCCCCATCCCTGGAAGTGTCCAAGGCCAGGTTGGACGGGGCTTGGAGCAACAATCTTTCTGAAAAGGATGATGCTGCCAGAGAGGGACTTGGACAGCAGCTGGATGAGGCAAGTGCCCAGTGCTTATTGGGGCTGTGCATTTGAGATCCTGGGAAATACCTGGTGCAGACACTTGGGTGTCATAAAACAGTACACTAAGTTTTACTCCTGGTGGAATCCCATGGGATTTAGCTCCTCCACTTCCAATTTGTGTTTGTAAAGCAAGTTAGCAAATTTTTGATAAGTTAGTCTAGGGTCTGTTATTATCCATTAGGTTGGAACCTGTCAAAACCAGATCCTAATGTGATTACTTAGACAAAAGTATCACTGAAGTTCTGGAGTTTTGCCCGAATTAGGACTTCAGCCCTTGGTCTTTTATGTCACCAGCAATCATAATGAGGTTATTTGTGAGTGTTCTCAGCTGAAGAGTATCTAACAAGAAATCATCACGCTTGTTTGACAGAACAAAATATGTTTGCGTGTTAAATCTGTTCTTCAAAATTACAACCCCTGTTTACACCCAGGAAATTGCTTCATTTGTAGCAATTTCCTTTTCTTTCATTCCATTTCCAATTCCCATTATGAAACTCCCAGGCATGTAGTATGGCCCAACAAATAGGTGGAGCAGGACCAGAGAGGAGGAAATACCTGCCCTTTTGTACATTTTACTCCCATTTAGAGAAGGAAAATAAGAGAAACATATACAGAAATTCCAAATGTAAGCAGATAAAATAATTAGCAGCAAGATTAGCTCTTGATTAACACTTTTTTGATTTTTTTCCGTCTCTCCCTT
>NW_020956140.1:110474-188645 GCF_003031625.1 Empidonax traillii | reverse complement strand
AATAGGTGGAGCAGGACCAGAGAGGAGGAAATACCTGCCCTTTTGTACATTTTACTCCCATTTAGAGAAGGAAAATAAGAGAAACATATACAGAAATTCCAAATGTAAGCAGATAAAATAATTAGCAGCAAGATTAGCTCTTGATTAACACTTTTTTGATTTTTTTCCGTCTCTCCCTTCGCAACCAGATGTAAGTGGAATATTGGAGCTGACGTACTAATGGCCCTTTTGTGGAAATTCCAGTGCAGATTATGAAGCTACACCCCTCAGCTCTGGATATCACCATATCCAGCTTAGAGAGGGAGAGGCTGAAGGGAAGCAAACCATCCCTTAAGCCATGTTCAAAAGCAGTCACAGAGCCAGGGGTGAGTGTGAGCCAGCTCCTGGTTTGCTCTTACCTAGAGGAAATGTCCTGGGCTGGACAGTGGGAGGCAGTTTTGGGTGTAACAACATGGCCCTGTGGTTCTCCAGACCTTGCTCTGGTGGGACTGAGCTGGTGCCGGCTTCACTCCTCCTTCCCTGGGCTACCAGAGCAAATCACAGAATCCCAGAATGTGCTGAGCTGGAAGGGACCCACAAGGATCATCCTGCACAGGTCCAGCCCCAAGAGTCACCCCCTGTGCCCCAGAGGATCATCCAAACCCTCCTGCAGCTCTGGCAGCCTTGGGGCTGTGCCCACTGCCCTGGAGAGCCTGTTCAGTGCCAACCACCCTCTGGGGGAAGAACCTTTGCCTGAGATCCACCCTGAGCCTGCCCTGACACAGCTCCAGCCATTCCCTGGGGGCTGTCCCTGCTCCCCCCAGAGCAGAGCTCAGTCCTGCCCCTCCTCTGCCCCTGCCCAGGCAGTTGGGACTGCAGGGAGGTCTCCCCTCAGTCTCCTCTGCTCCAGCTGAACACACCAAGTGCCCTCAGTGTCCTCACACGGCTCCAAATCCAGGCCCTTCCCCATCCTTTGGACACTTTCGAAGGGCTCTGAGGGTGTTCCCCTCCTGCTGCTGTCGGCACAAGGCTGCTGCCAACCTGCCTGGGGCAGTTTGGGTGTTTGGACACCGGGTAGGGGTGTCTGAGTGTTGCCCTCGCTGCGTTTGGAGTGTGATTGCATTGGTGCCACTGGCACCAGTGCCAGCAGCCCGTGAGAAGGTGGCACCGAAGAGCATTGCTGGGCAGGGAGGAGCAGCGTGTTTAACCCCGGACAGGCACTGGCATGGGAGTGCCAGAGCCAGAACAAACAAAAGAAAAAAAGAAGTTGGCATATATTTTTCTTCCTTGATAACAGACCTGACTTAACGGAGGGGGGAGTCAGAATGCCAGGAATGACCCTCCTAAAAGCAGCAGGAGAGTGAGTGTGGTGGCAGGACAGCTCACCTCTCCTTGTGCTCAGTGCTGCCTTTCCCCCCTGCAACAACTGCAAGCCTCCCTTGTCCTCAGGAAAGGCCCCCATTTCTGTTGACAAATGTCATCTGATGCGATGTCACTGGGAGTTCCACGGCCATATTTATAACAGGGTGTGTAGCTCTTTGGCTTCCTACAAATAAAACATGATTGCAAGTCCGAATGTGCTCAGGGAAAATGGGAATCTCTTTCTCCCAGCCGTATCATCTTCCATGTGTTTCCTTCCCAGCCTTCTCCATCTGCCCAGCAGCTTCCCCACAGCCCCCACTGCAATCAAAAGGGTGTTTTCCCTTTGAGATCTCTTAGCAACTGCTCTTAGTTAGGTGAGGTCTGAGGTGGGGACTGCTCTCAAGCACAGTTCTGCTCAGCCTCATAAATCTGACACAGTGCTTGCAATTAAGAGATAGATAATGAAATTGGGGGGGGAAAAAATATTAAAGCACAGTTACTCTGAGTGAGAGCAGTCAGTTCAGGAATGGCACTTCAACTCCCAGTGTTTTCCACCAAGATTTCCTAAATAGAGCTGACTAAATCCAGCTCCTGCAAACGGAAAACGCAAGTGCTACAAATTTCTCCTGGCAATGATGGTGGAGCACACAAGTTGATAGGGCTGGTTCCAGGCTACTAAAGTTCTACTTGCTGAGGTTTTTTTAATTCTCTGCTCTGCTATTTCTTTATGGTCTAAATAACTTGGAGAAAGTTGGGTGAATACTGCCACAGAAATCCTGGAGACATTTGGTCCATGCCCTGAGCTTAGTAATATCCCCATCTGTCCTGGATGTGTTCCCAACAATGTGTTCTGGCACATCTTTGTGAGACAATTAGCCAAACCATGTATTTTGTATCCTGCCCATCGCTTTATGTTCTTATTTCAAAAAAACCAACCAACAACCACAAAACCTGAGGCATTTTAACTTCAAAAAATGCCAAAGGCTCCGATTGGGCTACGAAATCCAGTAGAATTGTAGCATTGTTAAGCTTGGAGAGATGTTCTTTTTTCATCAAGGTCAGGCACCTGGTGGCTCACAATATTAACTGGATTTGGAGATGGGTTTTAGCTATTTTAATGCAAGGAACTAATGCAGCCAAGGGTGTGTGTGGCAACCTGGGCTCCCAGTCCCATCCAGTCCCACCCTCTGCCATGGGCAGGGACACTTTCCACTAGCCCATATTCCATATTCCACTGTTATTTTCCCACTCACTGAATTTTACTGTGCAGCTCATGCCCTGCTACAATCTGTGTAAGTGACAATGAAATGATAGATCTGAATGCATCCTTCAGAAAATATCCATGACTACTCATTCCTAGCAGTGCTTCTTCCAAATGTGTTTGGCTCGCTCCAATGTTGGGCATTCCCTGGAAATGTCAGATCTGGTAGGTTTACAGATGCCAGAATCTGAGCAGAGTGTAAATTATTGTTCACTCCAGACTCTGGACTGAACTATAAAACAAAATAATAATAAAGAATGTCTGAAAAAATAACCACTTTTATGTGTTTTTTGCATTTCTCACAAATATCTTGCAAGCCACCTTGTAGGGCCCTGAGGCCAGGAGTGAGCAGCCCTGAGCTATGCATTAATTTTGGCCTTAAGACAATATACTTCTTAATATTTTCAACAAGAACCTCAGTGGTCCTATGTTAAGTGAGGAGCGACAATACTGAAGCCACTGGTACAGGGAGAGAAAAACAAGATGCTTCTGCACATCCCAATTTATTACTTTGACTGTTTTTCTTTTGTTGTGAGAAAACCATCTCTGGGGGCCATGAGGTTAAGCTTTCGGGAGGATGTAAATAAAGGACCTCTTGGCAGAGGTGCTGCTGGGAGCAGGTGGAAATCATTGCTTTTTCATTGCCTCAGCTGGGGTTCAAAATGGGGTTTGCAGCACCTCCCTGCTCTTTGCAGGCTCAGCCCAACAGGCTCCTGTCTCTCTGTGCTCCAGTTGTCCCAGAGTTGTCCAGAGCAGCGTGTCCTGAAGGTGGTTTCTCTCTGGTGGTGAGTGATTATTTTATATTTTATACAAAGAGCTTTGGCCATGACTTTTTTTGGGGTTAGAAATGGTTGCTCCCTTTCTCTGTGGTCTGTTCCACCCTTATTTACTCACAGCTGTTGACTGGGACTTCTACCTGAGCCTGCTGAGAGTGAAAAATAAATGGGGGAGGGCTGGGTTATTCAGCGTTATGGTTCTATTTTCCCAGTTTTGTGAGCTACCTGTAGCTCTGGGGAGCTTTCTGCTCTGGTTGTATTGAAATCTCCAGTTACACAACGTGCAGTTCCTGTCCTCCAAGACAAAACCCAGCCAGTTGTAAGATCCATGGGGGAGCTCTCATGGTGTGTAACAACACGTGGCAAGGGAGGGGTTTTTCTGGACTGAGCCTTTTGCTTGTGACTGTGGTTTTGTGTCAAACAATGGTGCTTTGGAAATGGGTGATGTCAGTACTGCTCTTTGCTTATTTGCTATGTGGTCATTATTTCTGAAGTGCTAAACCATAAAAGAGTTGATTTTCCCCACTGCCTTGCTTTTTTTAAGGGTTTTGGTGGTTTTACTTTGTTTAGTTGTTGTCTTGGAGCTCTCTTCCCAAATAATGGTACCTGTTTCCCTGGTTCTTGGGTGTGTACCATGGTTTTGCTGGCTGGGAAGTGATAGATCTCTGTATATCCAACGTGTTGGTTGGCATTTTCCTTTACGCATTTTGTTCTGAAGTGCAATCACTCTTAATGAGGGTTCTGTTAAAGCTGAGCAAGAGATCTTTTTATCCTGATCCTGCCTTTTCTTCTTCTTCTTCATGACGGTTTGTGTAAGCAGAGTTCTTCCCCACCACCCCATTTGCTTTTCCTAAGGCACCATTTGCTAGTGAGAGCAGACCAGGCAGGGAGGGAATGAAAACTGCTGAGGTTTGGTTGTTTCCCTGGCACTGCTTGCCATTGCCTTCTCCCTAATCCAACAGCCTCATCCCTGATGTCCTTTCCTCTGGATCAACAGGGTGTTTGCAGCATTGGTGTTGAGCAGCAGCGAGGTTTGGGGAGCTCTGCAGTGGCATTTACCCAGCCCTTTGATGTGTCAGTGCTGCCCGTGACAAACACAGGGGCTGCTCTCTCTGCCTCATAAAGCTGATGTGTGTTGACACTCCTGCCCACACTCCTGTGCTCTGGTGTTGACTGTGGAGCCAGAGACTCCATCAGGTGTTGTTCTGCATCAGTTCCTCCCGGAGAAGTTTATCAACCTTCACACCCATTCTTGCTCCATCTTTAGAGGGGTAGAGATCTGTACATCTTATTTTTTTTCAGTCTGCCTCGTGTCCTACAGACACATGCAAGATTTGTTGTTTTTAAAAGGACTTTTAGTGGAAAGCAGGACCAGATTAAATAAAAACAGTCACAGAAGTGCTCCACTGAGATTAGCTGGGCAACTTTCTTAATTGGTCTCAATATAAACTTGAGGAAAGTGAAGTGAAACCAGTGCAAGTGCTCTGTTGTCTCAGATAAGCCTTGAATTAGGCTGCAGCCTGATCTCCTGTGCCATGGAGAAATCAGCCCCAGCATTTCTGCTGCTGCAGTTCTTTACCAGCCAGACTAGTTGTCCTGCCTGGTGAAACCTGTGCAGTGTGTTTCATGAGTAATGTAAAGATCCTTATTGCTGTTCTAAAAATACAATGTGTTCAACAATCTTAATCCAGCAGTGCAAGACAACACAGGTCCCTTTCATTAGTGGGTTGTGGTAGGTATTGCTGAATCCAGTTCAAACAATTACCATTCAATTTGGTATCTGCAGGCAATGTAATAAACTGGAATGGAGTTTGCACTCTGATCAGTCACGTGGGAAATATCTACTTACTGCTGCAATACCCTAAAGCACCTTTATTCATCCATACATTCCTGCTGGCAAGGGCTGTGCCCTTCCCACCATCACACACTTAAACCAGGGTTTGGTATTTTGGGAATCAGGCAGCACCTTCTCCATGTGCCACTGAAGGTGTACCCAAAGCCAGACACCGAGTCCAAATTTCAGAGCACTCAGCCTGGAGTTGTGTTGGTTCTTAATCCCTTCAAAACTTGAGGGTTTGTTGTTGTTTCGTTTGGGGTTTTTTTTAGGAATATCTTCATGGGGAATAGAAGGAAGTGGCGAAAGGAAAGATTTACTAGACCCTTCCCAAAATAGGCTCATAGTCTTGGTCCAAGTTAATGTTCTGACATGTTTGGGTTTTTTCTAAAGCTTTTGTCTTATTTGTACAGAAAGGAGCTCCTAGGAATGGGAAGGGTCTGTTTGTAGATCACAGGGAGTAGAGGAATATCTTCTTTAAGGTCAAGGAAGTGGAACACAATTCGAAGTGTGGGCATAGAATTAAATAAGACTAATGAATGGTGTAAAAGAAACTGTTTTAAAAGCTCAGGACAATAAAAGTGGATGAATTGCTATTAAATACTAGCAGTGGCTGTCTCAAGTGACACAGTGTCGCTCAGGCCTTGAGTGCCAAACTGGGAGGCTGCTATTTCAAAATCTGTCATTAGGCAGTGAGGTGGCTCCAGAGAAATCCTTCCACGTGTCTGTGCTTTCATGGATTTACTTAGCCATAAATGGACATAGCAGTGCTTATCCCTCTTTTAAAAGCTGGGATTTTGGGTGTAGAGTAATCTTCAAAGTCACTGCTAAGACTTAATAGACTAGTCCAAAGCAGCAGACCACGAGTAGAGAGTAGACCAGAAGAAACCTCCCCACCTGCCCAGGTGGCCAAGAAGACCATTGGGCATCCTGGCTTCTGTCAAAAATAGTGGGGGCAGCAGGGCTAGGGCAGTGACTGTGCCCCTGCACTGGGCACTGGTGAGGCCACACCTTGAGAACTGCGTCCACTTTTAGCCCCCTCACTTTAAAGAGGTGCTGGAGGGTGTCCAGAGAAGATCAGCTGAGTTGGGGAAGGGTTTGGAGAGTAAGTCCTGGAGGTGTCCAAGGAAAGACTGGACGTGGCACTTGGTACCATGGTCTACTTAACAAGGTACTGATTAGTAAAGGGTTGGACTTGACGATCTTGGGGGGATTTTTCCCAACTGAAATGATTTTGTGAAAGTTTTTTTTTTTTTAAACTTAAGTCCTTATTAAGTGTGTCATTTATTGGAAATGCTTTCTGTCTGCTGGGGGGGTGTGTTGAGCTATCACTGCTTCGCTTCACTGCAGGCCATCTGCCACCTCCTCAACACTCAACTCATGAGGGCTCACCTGGCTTTTAATTCTTCTTCTCGTGGCTTAACTTACCTGGTCACTGCCTTAACTCTCAGTTAGAGTCACAAACTCAACTTCAGTGAGAGATGAGGACCCTAATGTTTCTCTTTTTTTTTTTTTTTAAACAGCTGTGAGACTTTAGGCCCCACCAATGAGTTAGGAAAACAGCTAAAAATTTAGGAAGGGCAACATCCTGCTGCTCAGACTGTTTCTGTTCTGCTGTACCCAAACCACACAGTTAAATCTGCCTTCCACAAAATGCTGGGGCAGCCTGAGTGCTTCTGTGTCATTCTTCATTTGAGTGTTTGTATGACAGCTGAACTCAAAGGAAAGTGTGTGCATGTACCAGGTTATCACACGTGCTCAAATAAGCCACCTTCCCAAAGCTAATTCTGGCTCAGAGGGCATGTAGAAAAGGCAGAGTGCAGAAAGGCTCCAGGAGAGATCTTGCTAATTAGCTTTTTTCTATTTTTATGCCTGAACTGTGAAAATTGGCTGTAGCACTCCCTCTGATTATCCCTTTACCTGCTACAAATTTTGCTGATGTTTGGTTGGGAGAGAAAGAGCAATTATGCAACATGCAGGTGCCCTGATAGCACTCAGAGGTGTGTGTTGATGAAGTAAACAGCCCTGCAGGATCAATTTTCCCATATTTCAAAGCAGAGCATGTATTCTCTAAATCTGCTGATGCTGACAGATGTGTCTCTTCACATGTCCAAGTCTCAGTGCCAAACAGCCACAGAAAACACCGGGTAAGGAGCGACCTTGTTGTTATTTCTTGAAGGTTGGGCTCTAATGTGTCATGTAAAGGTAAACAAACATCACTGTCTTGATATAACAAGGGTTCCCTGCTCCTCCTTAGTGCCAGGATTTAGGCTGTTGATAAGGTGTAAATGAAGAATTCTCATTAATGTTCTATCTGGGGGTCTCTGTGGAAGCTGCTACAAAAGGGACTGTGGGATGGGGAAGGTGACAATACTCTCTGTGCTGTCTCTGCTTTACTTTATCAAAAGGCAGGGAGTGCAGAACCATTTCAGGTCCACCTTGTGCATTTTAAATGTTACCCTGGCTACCACGTGTTCATAGGAAATGTTTGCACAGTGAAATGTCTCCTCCCTACACAAAATTCCTCTCTGCATTATCAAATGTGACCCAAGGGCTGCCTTCTCCTAAAATCCCAGGGTGGTTTGGGTGCAAAGGGACCTTAAAGATCATCCCCTTCCAACCCCATCATCCACTTCTCTCCCTGTGTCCCCTCAGTGACTCCTGATCTGTTCCTTTGTAATGCAGACCCCATTGTTTTAGATCTGCCATTCTGGATCTTTGGGAATCTTTTGTACTCTGTGGCTCTGCCTGTAAGAATTTCCCCTTCCTGAAGCCCATAATCAGCCCAGGCAAATAAAAAGCTGAAATTCTGGTGTGACCAGAAGGAAATGAATCCCTAAGGGACACTCCAATACCCAGACCCCAGCTAAGATTCAGTGCTTTCAGGTAAATATCTCAGCCAAGAACTGACACCCACAAATTTTTTAGAAGGGTCAAAAAAAAGGGAATAATTCCAAAGCTTTTAGGTTTTAGTTTCTATTCTGAAATAAGTTATATGAATTTTGTAAAAATTGAATAATTAACACACACCCCCCCCAATATAGGTGTTTTATCTGAAACAATTAATTTCAATTCATGTGGAGCTGGGCTTGATGTCAGTGTTTTAAGTCAGGCAGAAAATGAAGGATATTTTGGGCCAGCTCCATTTGGGGTGACTTAAAATAGTAATTGCAGTGTGAGAATGAAGCACAATGTAACCATGGCATTGGTGTTGTCCCCTCACTGACTCCTTCCACTGCACAGTGCCAGTTAATGAATTTAAATTGAATTTAAAATAGCTGAATCCAGTTTCAAGGCAACTAGGTATGTTTTATAGGTGAAAATCCCTTCTAACCTTTTTACTCTGAACAGTGATGGGTGACTCTGTAACTCAGCCTTGGTTTCATCTCTGGGCTCTAAACAGTCTCCAGCCAGAATCTGACTAGTAGCTGCAGGAAAATTGTACCAGGAAGAGGCTCTCTAAATGCACAGAGGCAGATTTCCTTGGAATGGAGCTGATGAAGGGAGAAATCTGCAATTGGAAGGAGGATGGGACACACAACTCCAAATACACACACACACACAGACACCCCTTCCCCCCAAAAAAAAAAACAAAGCCCCAAACAAACTGTCCTCTTCAAGTGCAAAGGGAACCCTTCAGGAGGCTTTTTGTAGGAAACACAGAGCAAAAGGTGTTGTGCAAGCCCAGGGGCTGGCACACAACTGGCTTTTCCCTAAATTGAAGGTGGGGCAAGGCAAGCCTGGAGTGACAGGGAGCCTTCCTGCAGAGGGAGTGAAGGACTTTCCACTGGAATAGCTTGGAGAGGATAATGGAGGTTCATTTGGAAACAAATGGGAACTGTATTTGCTTTAGATCCCAAGCTGGCACTGATTTTGTGGAGGGTGGAAGGTATTCCCCTTCCTGCTGATGTTTGTTAACTTGAAAAAGGCTGAACTTGGGGGTGTGGAAGAATATAACCCAGGGAAACGGTGAGTTACTCTTAGCTTACTGTGGAAATCTGTGCAAAATTAGAGGATGTTTGTTCACTGGACTTCTCCTTGAGGTGGGGAACGTGTCTGGAGGTGAAGTGGCTGCCGTGGGGAGCACGTGGTCCGCTGCTGCTTTCGGATGAGTAAATTTATTTGCTTGATGCAGCACAACCGTGTGAAAGTCTCACTGGAGTGAACCCTCACAAATACTGCTTTTTGGGAGAGTCTAGCTTGGCAAATACACCACACCTATCATGAGATACTGCTAATGAACGTGGAAGTGCCACCTCTGCCCCACCAGCTGCTTTCCAAGTGGAAGAAGAGAAAATTGGAAGAGTTGCAGCTGCCGCCTCTGAGCTTCCAGCTGACGTTCACGCCTTGACGGGATATTTTGTTCTCAAACCAGGAAGATCTTGTCCTCAAGCCGTTAGTGATCAGTCCCAAGATGATGCTTCCACTTTGCTGGTGTGCCTTTGACTGCCTGTTCCCTCACCCCCCGGGAGATGGGCAGTGACCTGGGCTCAAAGCTGTGCCAGGGGGGGCTGTGCTGCTGCTGGGGTGATCACAGCTCGTGTCTGGCCAGCCCCAGGGCAGGGGGAGCAGCAGCAGAACTGCTCTGAAAACGGGCACTGCAACAAAAATACCCCAGTTTGAAAAGCTGCTCTCCTATGGCTGTGACAGGAGGATGGACTCTGGGCTCCTCGTGGCTCAAGGAAGCCAGGACTAGATGATGATGGTGATGATTACTCTTATTATGTCACCTGTATTGCAAATCTGGTGCAGACAGATTATGATGTTAAACAAGCTGCCATCAAGGGACTTAATGGTGGGGGTTTGTCTCTCCCTCCCCCTCCACCCCCACCGTGCACTTTTAATGGTTATGAAAAGTCAGAGGCGCTTTGTGTTTTGTTTTGGTTTCCCTTGAACGGGGATGTTCCATCTCCTCTCCTCTCAAGCCTGATCAAGCCTTTCATTTGATCCCAAATTGTCCAGGTTTTTAGTTTATAGAATTATGAATAAAGGCTTCATGTGCCATTTAATAGACACGTTCCTTCTCATTCAGAAGTGTTTGGCATTTACACTTCTTATTTAAACATGTTTAAGCGATTCCATTACTAAATACTGCTGCAGGGAACCAAAGGGGGAGAAGAAATTTGGCAGGGATCCCAGTGCAATTTGGAGGCGAAGGTCTGAGGATGCTCACTATCCTCTAGCATGACAGTAATTAAAATTAATGAAAAATCACTGCATAACACCCACCACTTGACATATTTCCTCAGGTGCTTTCTGCAAAAATCTCCGAGAGAGACCTGTGGCTTGGAGCTTTGAAGTTCCCCTACCCCTCCTCAGTCTCACCTCTGCCTTCATAAATATAGATAGCTGAGTAAAGATTCTGAAAGGAGGTCATTGCTTAAGACTCTTGAGTTTTGAGTTGCTGAAGATGACTTTGGAAAAGTGCAGTTTTTGCCCAGGTGAAAGGATGAGCATTTGGGGAACTGCTGAGCCCAGTGGTTCCTCTTCAACAGCCTTGGAGAGTCAGCAAGAGGCCACAGCAGGACTGGGGGAGGATTGGAGAGTGAAGGGGAAAAAAACCAACAAACCAAAAAAAAACTCCAACCAACCAACCAACGCCCCCAAAAATACCCAACCCTCCCAAAATATTTTGTGTGAAGATAAATCTGGTTGGTTGATGAACAAAACCATCTGTAGACATGATGGTTTGAGAAGAACTACTTGGAGGTGGCATTGGCTGTGGATGAATCCTTGGATGACTATTTCCTTATACAGTTTCAGATGTTCATCGGCCAGAAGTGAAAGTCCATCCACAATCAAAAAGCTGATTTAAACATAGAGAATTCTCAGGTTCACTTCCCAAGGGTACCTTATTTTGGGGACCTTTCTCCCATCTGCAGCAAAGAAGGGTTTGGTGATACCCTTGTGACTTTTCTACCTCTTTTTAAGGCTAAATATTGTGGGATAAGAAACATTAAAACCCAGTTCTTTCTTCTTGCTCTTCAAATCCTTTTGGACACAGCTCTTTCGATCTCAGGTGTCAGGATCTCGTAACGGGATGCCAAAAGGCAAACTTGTGATTTGAGGGAGAAGACCATCTTTTATGGATTTTTTTTTTTTTTTTTTTTTTTTTTTTTTTTTTTTTTTTTTTTTTTTTTTTTTTTTTTTTTTTTTTTTTTTTTTTTTTTTTTACCACCAGGTGAAACAGTCCTGGAGGAACCCTAATAAATTGTCTCTTATTGCCACCACACAGTGCCACCCACCCACAGGCTATGGATTCTCTTTAAGAAACTTTCTCACCTCTGTTTTTATTTTTTCCTTTGTTTTTTTTTTCCCTGAAACAATGCACTTCAGAGGAAATTCTGATCTGTTTGTAAGGCTTCACGTTTTCCCTTGCTGACAAAAACCCAAACAGCAGCTTCTCAGAAGAGTTTTCAGTGTCACTCGAAAGCGATGTTAAAAGTATTCTTTGGAATCAGCAAAGCATCGAACATATAAAATCTCAATGCTTTACAAGCTCAGTGTTTGGTGAACAGTCAAGACTCTTTATTACCCTAAGGAA
The DNA here is from genome assembly GCF_003031625.1 of Empidonax traillii. Lineage (NCBI taxonomy): Eukaryota > Metazoa > Chordata > Aves > Passeriformes > Tyrannidae > Empidonax > Empidonax traillii. The sequence goes on along the minus strand of NW_020956140.1, from coordinate 176,889 downwards.
AGAGACAGAAGTTGTTTCTGTCTTGGTACTTCTTATTCTGAGTCGCTCTTTGTTTTTTGTCATGTTGCAAATCAGCAATGAAGAAAACTCACTCAGCAGGCAGTAAAAGCAGCAACAAATGTTTACCCCTTGGGATATGTACTCTGGAGAGAATTCCCCACCCAAAAGGAGCAGACACTTCAAGGGCTACATGTGCAAGTTGAGCCTGACTTGGAATACAGGCAGGGAGCCAATCCAGGAATCAGACAATCCAGGTTGTTATTTGAGGTTCAAAAATTCTCCATCCAGCAGGTTAATAAGTTATCCACGAAGCACAAGAAGCATCCGAACTGCAGTTGGAAATATCTGATATTAAATCTCTAAAATAAACACTGAGAACTAGAGAAAATAAATTGCTCAGTGAAAGAATTGAGTAATATTTTGATTTCCCGCTCCCTCCCCCCTTGAACACGTTGCTTAATCTATGGTAAGACTGTAATTGCTGTCCTGAAGAAGGATGTGCATGGAGGTGCCTTTGGGTTCCACAGGCTGTTTTCTTTTTGGCAGCAAAGAGTTGCCTTTCTGACTTTATTGCTTGTCAGTGTTTATGAGTAATCTGAATTTCGGGCAAGATTCTCATGCCACGTTCAGGAGAATGAATCCTGGTTCAAATGAAGCTGATAAGAACTTTGTCCCTGACTTAATGAAGCTTTTAGCTTGGCAAAGTGTCTTTTCTATAATATGAAATGAAAACATTATTTCAATATATCCCACTCAGCACTTTTCCCCCAAAATGTTGGAGTTACAGGTTGGTTCCTTTGTACTTTTTCTTTGATTTTTTTTTTTCACTCTGAACTAGAGAAGGTTGAACAAGAACTCTTCTTCCAGGAATTGCACATCTTTGCAAATGTGGAATTTGTGTTACAGTTTACAGGGCTGTGTTGTAATTTACTGCGCCACGTTATCCTCATCCAGGAGTTTTTGAGGAATGGTTCTTTGTGTAGATGTTAAATCATGGGGTGTTTAGAATCTACAGCAAAGCGTCACACCTCCAACAGCAGCGTGAACACACCCTCTGACTGTCAAGTCCTCAGGGCAGGGACTCCTTGTTTGCACAGAAGGGAACAAACCATAAGATAGATGACTGTCCTTTTCCAGGGCATGTGTGTGACTGACAAGTGCTTCCAGAAAAAACTGTGAATTCCTTTCCTTCCCAGAACTCTTCCATTTTACAGTCTTTTCTTTCCTGAGTTCAGGAATCGAAATTTTCAGCCTCTGTTCCTCGTCGCTTGGATTTTGTTTCTTCCTTCTGTCTCGTCTTCCAAGGTTTTACGACGACTTATTTATAGGTTTGTTAAATTGATCTTTAATTTTATTTCGTGACCACAGAGGGAAAACAGCACAAGCTCCAGCAAGTTGGGAGCAGGCAGGGATTGCACACACTGTCCTGAGGCTAAACAGACCTTTGCTGTGGTGTCCTGGCTGCTGAAGTGTGCTCTTCTAAGGAAGAGGATGTTGAAGGAAATCTAGGGAATTTGTCCTTTTATTAGATTAAATGCAATAAAGATATGTGGCCACTCAGCCCAGAGTGGAGTCCAGAGCTGGGCTGAGTTACCAGCTGGAGTGAGTCAGGCTGAGAGGGGGTGTGGGTGGGGAAAGAGCAGGGAAAACAAAATCTCTTGGGGGCAGAACAAATTCTCGCCGTGAGTCAGAGCTCCGGGCTCTGAGGTTGGTTTGGGGTTGGAAATCGAGGTGATAAGGGATTAAAAAAATAAATAAATAAAATCAAAAAGCCAAGGAAATAAAGGTGCCAAGGAGCTGAGCACACAGGAGCTGCCTTTACCTGCCAGGCTTAGTGTCAGTGCAGAGATGCAGCATCACCCTGCTGCTGATCCCACTCCTCTGGGGAATAGGATTTGCCACTTTGCTCCTGTACCTTGAACAATTGTTGTATTTTCCAGAGGAAATTGCTCTGCTCCGGTTCTAATTTCCCCTTTTTCAGTTCTGGCTTCTCATCTTCACTTTCTCTTTGATTTTATGGGATGGAGCAAAATGTTACCCAGACAAGATGCAGCAGTTTCACCATAGACAAAGGGGTCAAGGCATTTGGATGGTGACAAGTCCCTCCATCAGGTTTGCTTGACATGCTGGCAAGTCCCAGAGTGAATGACAGGATACAAAATTGTGTATAACAGGACTCTGGAAAAATCCTGGTGCTTGACTCCACCATTTAGTGTCCATGGAGGGGATTAATTACTGTTAATACTGTATAAATAAACATAACATATATAATAATTATAAATATAATTTATAAATATTTATTATTTATTTATAAATATAATATATAAATGTATAGGTTAAATACATAAATATATTATTTAGCTTTATAATTATAAAGATATCTTTATAATTCTATAGATATATTTCTGTTTATAATTATAAAGATATAAAATTTATAAAACTACATCTTAGGTACCTCTGTTAGAACCAAAGTTTTCTTGTGTTCAGTCAATCAGCCTCAGCAGCAATGACTTTTTGGAGCTGATCTCTTGGCCAGGTATCAGTAGATTGTGATCACAGCTTCCACTGCACACTACCAGACACAAGAAAACCTAAACATGTGTGTGTAGGTTATATAGATGTGCTGGAACACCTTGCAGAATTAATGTTGTGATTGACCTGAGCAGGGATCGTGGAGCTCCTGCCACTTCCACGTTCTGCTGCACTTCCTGGGGATTCTTTTAGGAGGGATTTATCATCCCAGAAGGACAACCTGGATTGTGATGGCTGAACCAAGTGTGGAACTGTGCCCCAAACCTTGAAACACCTGAGGGAAATTCTATGAAACCAACTTAAAACAACTAAAAAAAAAAAAAGGAGGGGGGGAAACAATTTTCTGTACAGCCAAGCTGGGAGTTCACTCTGGATTGTGGAAAGCTGTAACAGAACCCTGCAGGTGGAGGGACAGGAGTGCTCCGGGAGAAAAACATGGATTCAACCCCCTGACACCCCCCAGTGTGACTCGTTGGTAGAAAAAACTCAGAGTTTTACTTGCCAAAAAGAAAAAAAAAAAAAAGTTGTTGCTGCTTTAACCAGCTCAGGAGTCCTTGCTTATTTCAATTTTGAAAGCAGTTTTGCAAAGTATCTCAATGGAACTGCAATTTATGCCAGAGGTAGGTAATTAACACCCTCTTGTCCCTTGTCATAGCAGCAGAAAAATCATCGGGGTGGCTTCTGCATGTAAACCATCCGATGCCAATAAAATAATTGGATGCACAACCTTGGGATTTAATATCAGTCTTGTCCAGTGTTTTTTTTCAGATTGTGCACAATAACGAAGCCTGGGATAAATTGCATTAAATACTCTGATTTTTTATTTTTTTTTTATTAATACTGCCCAAACTGGAGAAATAGCTCTTACACAGTATTGACTTTTTCTCTGTTTGTTTCTTTCTTATCAAGTTTCAAGCATTTTTGAGGGTTTGGCAGGAGTCTCTAATCCCTGAAGCTCTAAATGATTTATCACCTCCCTCTACCTGCACTGAAGTACCCCTGTGCCAGCTGCTCTCCTGTGGCATTCCCACTCCTCAATCCCAACCTGGGACACTCCAGTGCCTCCCCAGCCAGGACACTTATCTGTGGGAAGTTTATTGCTCTAAAAACTGCATTTTTAGTGAACAAACTCGGGAGATGTGTTTGTAAACACAGATTTATCACTATTTTGCTGCCTCCAGAGGAGATAATTGTGGAGTGTTTCCTCCCAGTTCTGTCTGGAGCTCCTAATCTTTACTCAACCAGTAGTAGCAACTCAGTCTTTTCTGTATTATCTCTCCATTTTAAAACTATGGCAAATTAGACTTTTTTTTTTTTTCCTTTTAGCCATAAATTATGGTTTTCTGGATTTGACTTACGGTTTTTAATTAATCTTCCCCCCATCCCTTCCCTCTTTCCAGAGAGTCTTTCTCTGGCAGCTCTCCAGTGGAGGTTCTGCCCCAAGTCGAAATCCTGCCTCAGGATTTCCTGCTCTTGCCTCAGCCCATTGCATGGCCATGGAGTCATTCTGCAAACAAATTAATTTCTCCTTGTCTGGAAATTGTAGAGCTCTTTCCTTCTCGTCCTTCTCCAAAGGATGTTCAAACAAATTTGTCTGAGGGGCATCCAGGGCACTGTGGGCAGGAGTGCCAGGAGTGCATCTCCAGATGGAATAGGAGCAAAAAGGGCTTGAAAAAAAAAAAAAAAAGAGAGATGGGAAAAGCAAATTGTGTTGGTGGAAAACACTGTTTGTGCTTCTTGTATTGAGAGGATTAAACTAAAAGGGTGCTGTCACCCACACAGATGAAAACCATGCCCCTTCCCTTGCACCTTGTTTTGAGTGTAAAGGGGAACCTTTATCTGTTTCTTCCTTCTTCAGATGTTGAGAAGTTACAGCCAGTTTTCTTCACGCCTCTTCTGCAGCTTTAACCTCCTATCTCAATGTTCTCTTGCCTTCCAGCTTTGCAGAACTGGCTTTTTGTCTTGCCCTGCAAATCTTCCACTGCAGGTATTCAGAGCAGTGTGGTTTTGTTTTGCCTTGAAGCCTGGTCCTTCACAGGGAATTTGGGTGGCTGGGAAGCAAAGTGGCATCCTGGGGGTTCTGAGCATCCTGCCTCTCCTCTGTCAGCAGGAGACAATCTGATCTGTCACCAGCTAAAAGTGTCTCCCTTGGGCACCCAGGAGGAAAGCAGCAGATAGAGTCAATGGCCAAGCAAACTGGGTTTGTGTGAGTTTTTAGAATCACAGAATCATTAAGGCTGGAAAAGACCTTTAAGATCATGAGGCCCAACCATCAGCCCAGCACCACCACCACGTTCACCACTAAACCATTTCTCACCCCTCTGAGGAAATTCATAACTGAGGGGCACCTTGTGGTTTTGTTGGGGTTTTGGAAATTTCTTGGGTTTGTTTTGTTTTGTCTTTTCCCAGTCTCACCTTCTATGCAGTTCATGTTCTCTGACTTCAGAAATATCAGTCTAAGCTACACAATGTCTTTGTTTCCTGCTCCTGAATTTTGACCATACACACACCCAGCTCTGTGTAAAACAACTGTTGTTCAGTCAGTCTGAAAAAGAGATGGATATAACCAACAGAAGGTTTGCTGGGACAAGGGGATTTGATTTAGAAATTAAAAGTTCCTTCTAGCATTGGTAGTTAACTCCAGTCTTTTATCAGCTGGATTAATTTTCTAGTCTACTGCAACTGTGAAGAGATCAAAAGTTTAATTACCAGTGGGGCCTGGATTGTAATGCATTATCTTGCTTGTCTTAAAAATATTGCAAAACCAGAAATATTTTTAACATTGTATGATGTACCATTAGTCAAAATGCAGCTCTTAATAAACTTGCACTCTGCAGGACTGAGTGGAAGTGCAAAGGGCAATGCACCCCCACACTCAGGGCTTGCAAGAAATCCTGGAGCTGATGGCACTAGAACCTCTACCAGCTCCAGTCTACTTCCTGCTCCTCATCCTTTGGACATTTTAAACCTCCTTAGAACAGAATATGGGAGGGGAAAAAAAGGCACAGATTTGTATTAAACAAAGATTTGTATTAAAGTGTTCCACAGCACGATGCTGATAACTCGCCATGGTTTGGTTGCTGATCGTTTGCCTTGAAGTTGCAGTTAAATGGGATGGTTTGAGCGTGTGCTTGTAAATCCCAGTAGTGCCAGGGGTGTTTAGTGATGAAGGGCCATGGAACTATGATCAAGATGCTCTTCTGAAAGTGAGTGAAAGGTGGGGATCTACAGAGAGAAACCAGCTCAGAGCAGGGCTGTGGGGTGACGCTGTCTGTGCCACATCCTCTGGGAGATCACAAGGCTCACACTGGAGCATGGTAACAAGGTTTGCTTCTCTTTCTTGTTCTACCAATCATATGCTCTGTGTAGGTATTTCATCTCTCTGTGTGTCAGTTAAATCTTCTCCGACTTGTCTTCCTGTGACAGGGAAATGGAGCACGTAAACACAGGCAGTGCTTGTGAAAGGGCCTGGATATCAGCTCTCCAGGGCAGGGGCTGGCTCTTGCCTTGTCCTGTGCTGGATGAGCTTTGCACTTCATCCATTTTTAACAAGCAAAAATGCAGTAGGTGGGCAGGATGTGCTGCTAATGCTGCACTTTGGCTATTTTTAGGGAGTTGTCTGTCTGCTCATTTACAGCTGTTGCAATCAGGGACAAATCTTCTCAGTCAATGCACAAATTAAAAGCATGTTAACGTGCTGGTCTGGGTTCTGATGTCACCCAGGCAGGTGCTGCTCTGAAATAGCTCTATTGAAGTTTGGGAGCACATCTGATCAAAGGTGACATCAAAAGCAGCCCCATCTATAAAGCAAGAGTTCTTTGTGGAGAACACGCTGGTTTGCAAGAGAAGAAAAGAGCTTTATTGGATTACATTAAATTGTTGTCAGTGTGTTAGTGGCACAACCAACCCTCCCTTCTGCGTTTTCTGAAGTGATGATGGGAGGGAGTTGGCCTTGATGTTTGTGATGGAGGTTTTGCCACGGCGTGGTTGGAATATCTGGGGAGATTCTTGTGCTGCTCACACTCAGAACTTGGCTGGGTTTGTTGCTGGCAATGCTCCCCACGGCTGACTCGCTCTGCAGCTGGCACATTGAGGCAAGTTTACATGTTTGGAGTGCAAGGAGATTAAAATACCGATAGAAGGGGTAGGAGAGGATTGCTTTGGCATGCTGGAGGTGTGCAAAATGATTATCCCCCAAGCGCTGCCCGATGAGTGTGAACGTGGCAACCTCTGCCTGCTGGCTTTTCTTGCTCTGCACCTACACCCACCCTCGCACAATTACCCACTTCAAATCTTCATTTCTCACCTTTTGACTATTTGCATGAGGGCTGAGTGGAAGCAGAGCTGCAGATGAGGAGCAGGATGAGATCACAACCCCGCGGCGCTCCGGGCGATGTTTTCAGTTGTGAAAAGCACCCACAGGTAAAGAAGTAGTTGTGTGTTTCATCTAAAAGATCAATATTCATTTGACAGGAAGCAGAGGGGGAAGGCCAGGAAGGCCCAAGGATCAGTGCTGAGGCAGGGAATGCTCACATTCAGGTTGCCATCTAGTGGAACTGGTTCTGTGTCACTGTGCCTGCTGAAGTCTGGCTGGAAAAGCCTGAGCTAAACACTATTTGCATTCATTTTGTTTGCCTTTTTTGCTTTCTCCATCTTTTCAAATTTGTCAGTTTTCCTAACCAATTGACTCCAATTCTAACCAAAAAAAATTTGTAATATAATGAAGGCAACTTGGTTGTGCATTTGCTGTTTTTATTTTAATTTCCAGTGTATTATATTGATTCTGTAAAGATTGCTGGTCTCTGGGAAATGATAATGTGCAGGTCTGTGGGGTTTGGGTTTCTGTGGGGAGTGGGAATCAGGAACTTGCAGCAGGATTGGTATCAATATCCTTATAAGCTTGGAGTGAGAAAGTTGGAATGCTCTGGCTTTGTCTTTTATTCCTCCACAGAGGCAGAAAACCAATTTTCTAGGCTGGAAGATGCACTGGGGCAATAGAGCTGTGTTTGGATGGGGGGAGTCAGGGGTTTTTTCCTGTGAGTTTTTGGGGTTTTGCATTAATTTGGTTTGGTTTGTTTGGGTTGTTTGTTTAAGACTAATGAAGCAAAGAGGAACTTACTCATCATTTTTATGTTACGTTGTCAATAAAAAGGTGAGATAATGAGACAAGATACAAAATGCATGGCTGTTAATTCATGTTTCTTTTGGTCACTTGTTCACACTTAAGAAGGCCAGTTCTGTAGTGAAAGTGTGGTAATTCTTGGGATAAGCCCCTGCTTTGAGGAAAGCAGGGCAGTTACCAATGGATATATTAAATTAATTTAAAATTTTTCATCCAGAACATTTGGTATTTCATATCCAAATTGGCTCTTCTCTGAGCCTGCCTACAGTAAGTGGAACAGAGGGGGAGGCAGTGACAGGAATCCTTCCCTTTCCACTCTTGCAGAAAGAGAACTGTTCCAGGCAGAATAAATGTGCAGCTTTGGGCTTTCCTGCTGTGACAGCAACGGGGAGACTTTAGAGATCTCTTTTATTTCATGCATGTTGTATGTTTTCTGTGTTCCAAGGCATGTGATGGCATTGAGATGGCTGCCTGGTTTTCTAGACAGCCTTTGGACCAGTATGCCTGGCAAGGAACCCTGTAAATAACAATAAGACAGTGGGAACACTTTAAATATAATAGGATGGTGAACCATCCAAAAATAGTCCCCATTCAAAAGGGCATTTAAAAATAAGACTTCCCTCTATGCTTGGAAAAGTGTTTGTTGGAGATGCAGCTTTATAGGGAAAGCCAAATTCACTAAGTACTGGATAGGGTTGAAGTTGTCAGGTCTGGGTAAATATTATAAAGAATCAAAAATGTAAAATCAAGGGCTAGAAACAAAAGTGCTTAATTGTGTCATCTCCAGCTTTGACACATTCTGGCCCTTATGACAAAGCCCCATTAACATTTCAAAGCTGCTTTTGAAGCCTTTAAGGGCCTGTGCTCTGAGCTCAGCTGCCTGCACACGTAGAATTCCCAGTGACTGACAGCAGTAGCAGATTGCCAAAGTTTCTTTTCCGGCAAGAAGATGCAGAAAAAGAAATGTTCCTCAGAACAGGCCTCGCTCTCACTTCCCATCCCTGGAGACCCTCAGGGATGTTCTTGGGGAGCCTTGGTGACTTGTCCAACAGCTGTAAACCTCAGCTTTGCTTTTCAGAGTCTTTGGCTGGATTTGAGGCATCATTTTCAGCTCCTGGGTCTGACACAACCCTTGCAGTTTTCTCCTGGTCTCTGTGCTTGCCACAGCTCAGCTGCTCTGGGAGGAGGCCCCGTGCCAGGCCCTTTGTTCCAAATGAAGGATTTAAATCGTTTAACGATTCGAAAACATGCCTAGAAATCAATAGAGGGGATTAGAACATCAAATCTGTTCGAGTTCAGTGCAGAGCCATAAGGGTTGAAAAAAGGTGTCAAGAGTATTCTTGGAGTCAAACCCGGGGATGAAGGCTCAGGACAAACCCTGGTGAAAGCACGAAGTATGAGCTGATGTGAAGCTGCTTTGTTCTGAGTTAGCTGAGGAATGCAGACTAACACACCTAAACCTGAGCAGAAAGGCCTGGCTCTCCAGCATGAGACCCATCTTCCTTTTAGTAAGTTATAAACCCCAAGTCTAACCAAAGTGGCACCTTAATGCAGGACATCAAACCAAAACCCTTTCTCTAGAACCTTTAAGTGTCAGGTTTAGGTTAAAACTTTGTCTTTGCTCTCTGTCTGTTCTTCCAACATGAATTACTCGCAGCAGAAGAGCAGGAGGGACGGTGTTGAGGGAAGAAGCTCTGGAATCAGAAATTAGGACACCCTACTGAAGAGAGGGGGCTCTTGACTTACAAATGAGCCCCTTCATTTCCAGCATCAAAACCAAGCCCATCTGTAAAAAGAGACCATTGTAAAGGGGGGGCATCAATCTGCAAGCCTGTTAGTAGTGATGGAGTTGAACAAGTGAGGAGCTTCTCTTAAGGAGTTGGAAAAAGGTAACATCAACATCCTCAAAGGAAAAGCCAAACTTGGTATCCAAACCTGAGCTCGGGTTTCTGGAACTGAACTGGAGAGATCTGAGAGGTGGCAACTGGAAAAGGAGAGCAAGGATGGTTTTTTTTACTTGTGCAATCTCTCAGCTGGATATGAGTTGATCAAAATCTGGTTTTATTAAATTGCAATTAAATTTCAGGGCCGGGCTGGACAGGGCTCTGAGCAACCTGGGCTAGTGGAAGGTGTGCCTGCCCATGGCAGGGGGTGGATCCAGATAAGCTCTAAGGTCCCTTCCAACCCAAACCATTCTGTGATTCTAAAACCGACCAGAAACACAAATGTTTTTCTGTCCCCTTAAAAACCCCTCTGAACAGGAGTTGAAAACAACTTGCAGACTTCAAACGAAGAAAAATGGATGCTCTGTTGGGACAGTGAAAGTTTTCAGTAGCAGTTCTGCAGAGCTTTTTCACTCTTAGAGTTTCAACCTTTGGCTCCCACCATCCAGTGGAACGAGTCCTCGGAGGTGGGGACAGGGCATAGGGGTGTCCTGGAGAGGAAAGGATTCTGCTAAGAACCCCCCCTGGTTTTTTGGGGAGTGCTTGTGAAGGTATGCCGGGGACTTTCTCCCTGGTTTGTCTTAGGTACACTTCCAGAAAGACCATTTCTATTTTAGATCAAAGAGAAATGCAAAAGCACTCTAGAAATGCCTTTTCAGTCTTTTGCTGTGGTTTGATGGTTTGTTGTTTTTTTTTTCCTTCCTCCCCTTCAGTTACTATGTGGTCAACCTTGACAGGCTTTTAATGCCCTGCCAAGATCTCTGGGAGCTGCAGAGACCATCCTTCTAATGGATATATGATGTAATTATATTTCAACATCCTCTAAATGGGTCTCTTCTCTTCCCAGGGTGCTTCCATGCAGCTGAAAGTTTTGTTTTGTGTGTGTGTTTTTAATAGGGATGTGGTCCTAAGTTATCACAGAGGGCCAAGAGAGTTTTTGGTACCCACAGCTGACTGTGATGGCTGTGAATGTATTTCGTTTGTCTGATTAACCAACTTCTCCAATGTAGTAGTAATCAGAAAAGTGCTTGTTTTCATATCCAGCTACTAAGTGACCAGAAATGTGGGGGGAAAAAAAAAATCCCACCCTTCAGGACTTTAGAAGTTGGCCTTTTAACCCATATTTTCAACACCTGGCTTTGGTGCCACAAAGGCTGACGACTGATCCCTGGTGCTGGTCTCCACCTCCCCACAGCAAACTGCTGCTTCCAGAGAAGCCAGGAAACCCCAGAGGTTGTTTGTTTTTGAAACTGGAAACGGGCTCTTTGGACTCTTGGCTCACAAACAGGGGGCATGTGGAACACTCGACACTACAAATTGCAAGTGAGGACTGGAAGCTGTGCTTGTGCTGGAAGCGTTGCTGCATTTTCCTCACGTGACCTCGTGGAGGGTTTGATGCAGAGATTGGCTGCAAAGCAGGACTTTGGGCGTGGATTAACTCGGGCTTGGGTGCTTTCTAGTAGTATTTTGTGCTGCTGCATGTGCTTGAGTGGCAGTGTTTGGATTTGCAGCACTCAGGGGATCTGTGCTCTGGGCTGGGGCTGCTTGCCTGGTTTCTGAGGGAATTTACAGCTCAGAACTTGCCCTTTGTTTACAAACGGTTTCTAGAACATGCACATGGGAAGACGCCAGAATACAAATCATAGAATCCCCAGAATGGATGAGGTTGGAAGGGACCTTAAAGCTCATCCAGTTCCACCCTCTGCAAGGGCAGGGACACCTTTTACTGGCCCAGGCTGTTCCAGCCTGGCCTTGAACACCTTCAGGGATGAGGAGTCCACACCCTCTCTGGGCAACCTGTGCCAGGGCCTGCCCACCCTCACAGGGAAGAATTCCTTCCCAATATCCCATCTCTCCCTGCCCTCTGGCAGTGGGAAGCCATTCCCTGTGTCCTGTCCCTCCATCCCTTGTCCCCAGTCCCTCTCCAGCTCTCCTGGAGCCCCTTTATGCCCTGCAAGGGGCTCTCAGGTCTCCCTGGATCCTTCTCTTCTCCAGGTGAACCCCCCAGCTCTCCCAGCCTGTCCATGTGTTGTTATCATGAACAAACCAGGCGTTTTCTTTGAGGATGTATCATTACCTTCACTAAGATGCAACGTTACTGTAGGAAAGAGGGGAAAAAAAAAAAAAAGGTGTATTTCAGCTCATTGAAAGCCCCTCTGGCTGTTACTGGATGTTAAGTGCTCACCTGTACCAGCCTTGGTTCTGTGCACTATAAAATCCCCTGCTAACCCTGCAGTCTGTGTGCCCAAACTCATCTCATGAAGGTCACTGAGGATTTTTCTTGGACAAAGATCACACAAGACCCACATCTTAAATGGGAGCTTTGGAAATCATTTGAATGGAAGGTGATGCTCAGAATAGCTCGGATTGGGTTCGAACAGTTCAGATTTTCTTACAGTCAATATTTCGAGGGAGAACTGAAAAGCAAAATAGGTGTGGGATAAAAACAAGTAAACAAATAGAGGGGGAGAGAGGGAAGCTGTTGAAGTCCAAGGAAGAACAGATTTTTAACAGCTTTAAAAAAAAAGCCAACCCATTTCCAGGAGCTGTGATGATGTGATTATGGGATGAAGCACTGGAAGGTGACTCCAGGCACAGAGAGAGGCAGTGGGTAAGGGAACCCAGTTTGTAGCTTGCTCAGTCCCTGAGCAGCTGAGGAGGAGCTGAATGGTGCTGGGGCTCCTTTATCCCCTGGCTTTGAACAGAAAACACCCACGTGTTAAACTCAGAACAGCCCAAAGCGTCACCTGCAAAGAGCTCCGTTACTGGGGCCAACCCAGAGGCAGCCGAGCACCCACAGCCCTGTCGCTCACGCTTGTGCTGCAGGGTTTTGTTTTCTTTTCAAAGCAGCTTCCTGTATTTTGGTCATATAGAATTACAGTTTTAAGCTCTGTTTGAGCTGTTTGGGTTTGCCTGAGTTCAAAGAAATCCAGACTTTCAAAATGCTCACCAAATACACATCACTGCTGTGCGCTGTTTCTGTGCTACCTTTCAAATTTCGGGATAACTTGGTAGAAAAAGGCTCTTAATGATATGAATGTGCAGAGATTTAAAGAAAAAAAAAAATCCTGAGAATTGTCCCTTGTGATTAAAGAGGCTGTAAATCAAGAACGGGGGGAACTTTCTTACATCTTGCCTTTCTTCATAAGTTCTTTGATGTTGAACTGCAGATGTTTAGCCCGGTCCAGCAGCATCCAGGATCATCTTTTCCCAGCAGCACAGTGCTCTGCACCCTCTGCCCTGAGCCCCGGGGTGCTGCACCCACAACCTGCCTCGAGAAAACTCTTGATGGGCTCTGCCTCTTGAGGTGTAACACCCCCTCTGATCTTAGGAAAGCCAGGAAAGCAGTTGTCAAATCTCAGTGGCCCCCAGAGCTGGAAAATGTCTAAGGTCTTTTAATCAAATAAATCAAACAGACCCAAAGCGCCTGTTGTTGCTTATAACAAAATAAGAGAAACAGAGTAGTGCTGAACACACAAATTATGTTTTGTGCTGCACCAGAGTGAAACAAATGACGTGTACTGTGTAAGCAGGTAATAACATCTCCCAAACAGGAGAGTTCCTGTGTTAATCATATTTGACTTCCCTTGTTTCCTTCTCCCACCCGAGAATGCAGGTGGCTGAAATTGTGACAAATGCTTGCACACTTGATGAAATAAAAATCATATTCAATCTTTCCCCCTGTCCCCCCCGAGTCCACTGTGCCAAGAATACTCCCAGGGAATTGTGGGGCCGTGTTTTTTAGGCTTCCTCCATCTAAACTTTTTAATGGCATTCCATTTGAAGTCGTCCCTAACGTGTGTCTCGTTCGCTGGCTCTCCTTTGCACAGTATAATGGCTTCTTTAAGCTTTGAAAGTGAGTTGTTGTGGCCTAAAGTAACAAATCAGTTTTGGAATGCATGCTGTCTGTTGTAAATGATTCGGGGGTAATAAATTTTCTGGTACAAAGCAATAGGCAGAGTTTTCATAATGTTGAACAGTTTGGACTTGTCCTGAAGGGAACAATGTCGCGAGAGCAGCGAGCTGCTTCCAACTATTTGTTATTACAAAAGACAATTTTTTTTTTTCCTTAAGGTAGAATCCTCATCAGATTTCATGCTTTGCTGTAACTTGTTTTATTCCTTATGTTAGACAAATACAAATATTTGAGCACAGTTGTGTATCTGTTACATCTTTTAGTGTAAAGTTTGTTGTTGTTTTTTTTTTTGTTTGTTTGTTTTGTTTTGTCTTTTTTTAGGCTGCTTAGGAAAACTTATCCGTGTTCCCCTTTATGCTATAGGCCTGTGAGAGTGGGTTTGATTCCTCTTAGAGCTTTTGGTACCCTCCATTTGAGTCTTGCAAATGGAAACCTGAGGCAGCAGTGCAGAAGCTGGGTGTGTCACCTTAAATTGAACACGATGCTTTTTCAGCACTCATTAAGTTCTCTCCTGGAAGTGACCCCTGATGGCAATTTCTAGGACTCGCCCCCAGACAAATCTGAATAAGTAACAGCCCTGAAGTTCGAACTGGGCTTTGATAAGACTAGATGTGTAACAAGTGTCAGTAGAAAAGACTCTTGCATTTTCCATGCAGGTGTCATTGGTTCTGCCTGTTATGGACCATGTGAAACCTGGAGTCTCTGTCCAAGTATCCAGTTTTAGGGATTGCAGGGCAGGAAAAATGAAACTTCTTAAACATCCAGCAGCCCTGGGAGTGAGTAACTTTCCTTTGCCAACACTTTTCCTTGCCCAGACCCCCGCTGGTACAACAGTTACTGATAAGTTGTTGTTTACGGTACTTTAACAGATGTTTACAAAGCCATTAAGTTGTCGTTGAGGGAAAAGACTGTGAGGAGCTGGTTTTACCCTTTAAAGCCAAGAGAAATCCTAAATTAAAAGGGGAATGAAAGGGCAGAGAGGCTGATGTTAGTGAACACTCTTCGGATGGCTGCTGGGGACAGGATAGGAGGGGAGGAGAATTACGGGGCCAGTGAAAATAAAGTCAACTGCTTTGTCCTGAGAGCAACGGGAACAAAATGCATTCTGATACTGCAGTGCTATCATTGAATCATTGATAATCCAGACAGGCAGGTCATGAACATCTCATGTGTTTTTCCTGCTGGGAAGTATGGGGTGGGACAGTGGAGCCCTCGCTCTCCTAACAGCAGTGATGCTAAAATCTAGTATAATGTTGTGACTTTAGATGCTGGACACCCAAAAGCCTTCAAAGCCTTAAGCAAGGAAGTCTGCAAACTGTCATTATTGGGATAGGGGTATAATTTCCTGATTCTCAGCTGCTCCCCAGTGCTGGGAAAACTGTGGATTTCTGGAGTTGCAACCAGGGCTTTATATCATAAGGCACAGAGTGAATGACAAAAGGCACTGGGCCTGTTGGATGGAGCACATCACACCCAAAATGCACAGTTTATATGTCTGCACAGGTGACTGTTTCTGTGTCAGCCAATCTATGTGCCTGCAAGGAAAACAGCACCCAGGGATGAGCTTTGTGTGCCATAACAAACTTTCTTCGTTGGGTATCTAGTTGGAAATAGCAGTTGGTTTTGGGGAGAGTGATCCTGGGTTAGATTCGAATAGTGGAACAAATTTGTGTGTTCAAGATGGATTAAAATCTGCTCAAATGAGACCTTGGACTATAAACTGGGAAGTAAAGCAGTGAGTGGGTGGGTTTCCAAATCTGACCTGTGTTGCTTTGAGTTTTGTCATTAATCAGCTGCAGTTTGTCACTTAAGGGTTGCATGAGCAGGGTCCTGGCTCAGGAGCTGGTTTTGCAAGGAGGGAAAGCTCAGGATTATCTTCATTACCAGGATTTGACAACTATGCCCTTTCCTAGTGCACATCTCAGTTTGGGCTCCAGACTTAGGGGACTGATTCATCACCAGAGTGGTCTTCCCCTTCTCTGGGATTGTTCTCTCCTGTTGTTCCTGGGAATGAAAGTGAGGTTTTGTTGCACCGGGCCATGCCATGGGCAGGTGGGAGCCCAAACCCTCCCAGATGTCTCTTCCTCACTTACTGCCCTTCTCTTCTTCCCTCTCTTCCCCCGGTACATCCCAAAGGATGTTCCCCCAGGAATGGGGCACTTCCCTCTTATTTCTCAGAGCTGTGGATGTGCCTGGGTGTGAAAGAAGAGGCTCCACCTGAGCACAGACTGGATTCCTGTATCTGCAGGAATCAGCTTTGCTCTCTGGGCCCGGATTTCTGTGTCCTTCAGTCCTTTTTCCTCTCTCACAAACCAGGAGCTGTGTGGTCACTCAGGAAATTAACTTACTTATTGATCTTTCTGAGGGCCCAGGGATGTAATTCTGGCTTTATTACATCAGATTTTAAAAGATATTTTTGAACAGTGGCAAAAGCATAAAAGTCACGGTGGAAAAAAAAAGCCTCCTAAAAGGACAGAGAGAAGCAGCAGCAATCCTGTGTCTCAGAGCAGGTTTGAGGACATAATCAAATCAGGATTCCTGCACGAGGAAGAGAGGGAAGATTTTAGTGACTTGTGTACTTTAACAAATTCATATCAGCAAACCTAATATTAGAATCCATTTACAAGCTTCAATTTTCCCCTATTTTAGCTCGCAGGGAGAGAAGTTCAGGGTTTATTGTGCAGCTTTTTTTCTTTCCACCACATATTTTCAGAGCTACTTATCTTTATCATTCCCCTTTGTAGCCTAAAACTTGGCTTGGCCGTTCATGAGGTTTTCCATGAAATTGCTTAAGGTGTTCCCATAACTAATTTTCATACAGCAAATGTTCTCCTCCTTCCCTGAGAGCACCCGGGGAATGTGTGACTTTCACAAACAGCCTCAGCAAAAAATGTGCCCTGAATCTGCAATGATCAAATCTGAAACAATTAAGATGAAACAAAACTGATCTATCGGAGGACAGGAGTAAATGCTGATTTGCTCGTTGCCATTTATGCTTTTGACTTTCCCTCCCCTCACGCCCCCCTTCAAGTTTCCAGTGTCTCATACAGAGAATTTCTAATTTATAAAGCAAATGTTTATCTGGAGGCAGACACACACACGATTTTTCTGGGACACCTTTGCTTTTAGAAGTAGCTATTTGTCAGTCAAACTCGATTTGATGAGTTAGAGGTGAGAGAAGCAGTTCATTAAAAAAAAAAAAAAAAAGAATGAGTGTTGTACTTGGATTTCTTTCTGACTTCTGGGTAAACCCAGGGAATCGTTTGATCAGATAAAAAAAAAAATCAAGACACTTAAAGCTGAATTTTCTTGAGGATTTTGTTTTCAAGAGTTATTCCAGGTTTCTTACAGAACCTTCTTTTACACACAGGAACTGAAGTTAGACCTTGGCTCCGAAAAAAAAGGTAGCCCTGAAAAAAATATCATTCTGTGGCAATTAAAATTTACTTTGACAAGGCAGAAAATGTTGATGAGGCTCCCAAGAGATGAGAGAACAACACACAGTGACGAGTTGGTTTCTGTTGGGGTTTTATTTTTTTCCTTATGAAAGCACCAGCAAGTACATGTCCCACATTCCCAGCAGGTAAAGGATTCCAGCCTCATTATAATGGAGCTTCCACATGAAGCTGTCAGATCTCCGGAGTGAGGAAAAACAGAAACAGTCTGTCACCCCGACATTTCTCTTTCCACATTTTCCTTATCGCCGAGCCAAGGATGCATTTTTCATTTACACCTACCTGTACCTTTGTGCGGCACAACCAACCCTTCACGCATTTCAGAGGAGTGGAGGTGTCATGCTAATGATACGTTCCTTTTCCTGCCTTTTGAAGGGCAATTTAAATTGTCTTCCTCGAGCATGGCTTGCATTAGTGATGCTGAAACGTGTGCAGTAAATGGATGCAGTGTGGGAGTGAAGGTATTTCTTTCCTCCAGACTGAACAGCCTTTTTTTTTTTTCCTTTTTTTTTTTTTCTTTTTTTTTTTTTTTTTTTTTTTTTTTTTTTTTTTTTTTCCTTTTTTTTTTTTTTTTTTTTTGCCCTATTGGAATACCAATTGCCACGTCTGTTTGGAGCTGAAGTGCGGGGTGTTCTTATTAGCACCTCCAGCCTGAAATCTTTTCATATTCAAATGAATGTTAAGTGTTACAGGATTACACATCAGCCCCACTTAAAAAGAATGGGCTGAAGAGCTGGTTTCAGCTGTTTATTGTTCATTCGAGGGTACATTATGCTCATTTTTAAACCATATTTCATCATCTCCTGGTATCTTGGAAGAGAAATAAGAAAAGGCAGATCAAATTTAAGCCTCGTGTTAGCTCCGATCGATTATCCTTTTTTCATCTTGCCTTTCCCCTAGATTAGGTAAATATTTAAAGAATAATGGAGCAGGAATGGCTGCTGCTTTGGAGGATTGCTTTCTTCCCTTATTGATACCACCCCCTTGGCTTTAGAAAAGAGACTGTCTGCAGAGATACATTTGATGCCTGACTGGCAGCTTTATAGATCTTTCTAAGTGTGTGTTCAAGTGCTAAAAAAGTTTGTCTCTTCTCAGAAGACAGTGCAGCTTTAGAGGAGTGTCCTGAAACTGCATTCAGGAAGTCCTTTTGGTGCCTGGACTAACTATTTAATTAAAAAGCTTAAAAAAAAAAAAAAGGTCTCAAAAGTGCAATAGCTTCGTGCATTACACAGATATGTGGTCTCCATACAGGTCAGGGAATGTTGTGGCTACAGGAGCCCCTAAAAATGTCAGAGCAGTTGAAATTTTTGGATGAAGTGCATCATCCTGAGCCCATGATTTAAGGACCTTTGAATAGCAGAGTTTCTTCAGAGGATTTAGGATGTGGAGCACTGGGAGTGAGGCAGTCCAGCCTGGAGCTGCTGAGTGCCCCCAGATCTGCCACAAGGGTCAGGGGGCTGGTGGGATGTAGGACCAGCTTTGTGCATCTGCAGAGCATCCAAACTACCTGGGGAGACTCAGGGTGGCCAAACACAGCCCTGTCCATGCCATTTTCCACCCCCATTCGGTCCCTTCACCTTCCTGAGAGCAGCAGATGATCCATTTCTCAGACTCTCAGAGGCTTCCAGGGGCAACTTTTTCCTACCTGAATTGCTTCAACGTGACCCGTCTTTGATCTTCATATTGCTAAATCAGTGTAGTTGTTAGAAATGTGGTTAAGGACTTGCTCTTCTTGCATTAGTGCTGAACTTCTTGTACTCCTAAAACTTTGGGAATAGCAACTCTTCATTTTAAAGCAGGCAAATAAACCCAGGGGAATTAGAAGGGCAACTGCATTGACTGCAGTGATTTTATTTTCGATATTAGGGTGAGGTGGCTGCAGTTTTCCTGTAGATGTCAGGCAAAATTCTACTGGCAATGAGTTTGCCTGTTAGTGGGTTTTTTTTCTTTACCAGGGCTTGAAATATTTCACCAAATACCTTTCAAGAAACCATAAAACATCATTTTACCATAAGGACTCTGAGCCAAGATGGAGAATAGAGATATAAACCTTTGAAACTCAGCACACTCTAATACCATTTTCCCCTTTAATGAGCTGTTATCATTTCTTTTCTCCTGGGAAAGTGTTTATCACTCACAATGACATCCCCACTGATGACTTCTCACTGCTCCCATCAGCTTTGTCAACTCAACAGCTGCTCTTCTGGTCCCCCAGCCCTGGTTTAGTGGCACTGCCTGTGCCCTGTCTTGTCTGCCCAGGGGAATAAGGAGCAGAAGAATGATGGGGACTGGCTTGCACAATAGAAAATCTGAGATGAGAAAGATACAACAGGATTTTTCTAACAGTCAGGAGATGTGTCTTGGGAAGACTGGGAGCAGAAGGAGTTGGTAGAGAAGCTCCTGAATGGTGTGTCCACTTTGGGTAGTTTAAACAGGGCAGTAGAGGTGACACTTTCGACACAGGGGCATCACAAAAATGTGACTTCCAGTTCTCTCAGATAAAGGTCTTAAATTAATTGTTTGTTCCCAGTACATCCCCTCCTGATATTACTTTACACCTGCTTCTGGGTACTTTCAGAGCCCGAATCTTGAGCTACAAGGACTCAAGTGTGACGAAGCACAGTCAGAAATATGAAGGGAAACAGACCCACCTTGTCTATTGATGGCACTGCGTTAACTGGGAGAAGAGATTTGCAGCAGAAATGGGATGCTTTTCAAAGCCACTGTGGGGAAAAATATCCCAGTGGATGTTCCTGATATTCTGAGAACAAATATGTGGTTTAAGTAGTGACAAAGACGCCGTTACCACTTTGCCAACAACTTGGACTTTATTATCACACAATTGTTGGCAGCTGGATTTTTGGATGTACAAACAACTCGCTTTTTAAAAGATGGGCATATTGTAAGAATGCTGGAAGGAGAGAGTGAAAAAACCCCAAACACCTGCGACTGGCAATGGCAAGAGGGAAAATTCATTCCTTAGCTGGTCTCCCTTGTCACACTGTGCTGCCTGACAGGGAGCAAGAGCAGTGGGGTGTGTGTTGTACACACAGAGCAGCTGATTCAAAATGATTTCTTACCTGATGTTGCCTGGATCTGCTCCTAACATGTTTGGAAAACTTTCCTTTTTTTCTCCTCATGTTTCATGTAACGTAGTAATTTTATCCAGAGATTCCTCGGTGATATTCCTGGAATATCACAATCAGGTTTCGGGAGAAGCAGGAGGGAGGACAGAGGTGGCAGCAATTTCCAGTAATGTGAGTGAGCTCAGGCAAATCCTGGTAAATCAGGAGACTGGAAAGGAGCTATGAGGCTCCTTCAAATAGAAGACAAAAGTGTTTTGGGATGCACATCTGATTTCACCCAGAATGGAGAAGAACAGATTTTGGGGAAGGGTGAACAAGGAAAAAAGGGAAGTAGGAAAACAACCTCCTAAACCCGATTTTAAAAGCAAGCCTTGGGTTCAAACCTTGGGCAGAGGTTCAAGTCAGTTCTTTATCTAAACCAGTTCACCTAATCCTGGTTATCAGCTTTCTCCTCTCTTGTAGGCATGAGTTGCTTTATAGCCAAAGGGAAGAACTTTCCCAGTGCAGAAATACCGAGGAACTTGCCCCAGCTGGCTGCAGGAGCTGAAAGAATTTTTCCCTCTATTTCAGATTTCACTGACACTGATTTTATTTTTTTTCTTTTAAATAATGCCTCTCTCAGGTTTTATGGGACTCTTCAATCTTTGAGGTTTTGGCCCCCCAAGGTTTTCAGCTTTCCCAGTTGCTTCTTTGCAGGCAGGACTCCCACAGCCCGTGCTCAGCTCTGTGGATTCGTGAGCCTTGAAAGTTTTAGTGACCCTGCAATGTATTCATGGACTGTGGTAAACTCTTATTTGCATAATTCATGGAAAACACTAAATAAAAGGGGTGCTATAGATAATTTTTTTTTTCCAGTGCAGCACCCTGCCCTGAATAAAACAATAGAAGTAAAATGAAGCATTTATGGAAAAACTGGCCATCTGTCCAAACACTGCTCAGCTTCTTGTCCAAAGGCTATTTGATGGAATTTGGTGCTGAGTGTTTGTCTGTGCACCTGTGGTTGCACACAAGGACACTTTTTCTTCCTTGGCTAAATATTTATACAGCAGATACTTGCACTTAACACTGCTTGTTTTCATTTTGCTTTAGTGAAAATACCACCATTAAAATGGAGCAGGGCAGAAATCTGATGCAGCTCATCCACACAGGTCCATCTGCTGCTGGAGAGCTGAGCTGTTTCACTGCTGATTCCCTGTGGAACTCCCCTGACAGCAGCAACCCAGAGGAGCTGCAGCTTTAGGCTACTGGCACAGAGTTCCCTGGGAGAGGCTTTGGTGTCAGGGGACCTGTGGAGCCGCCAGGATTTTGCCTCTTCCCTTCCTGGGGAGGTCAAGCCTTGCCCTCAGCCCTTGTTCAGCACTCGAGCCACTTGGTGGGTTGGAATGAGCTGCGATTCTTGCATGGCAAACATATTTCAGTGGGATGTCACACGGCTCTGCCGTCCCTTCCTTCCCTGCTTGGATCCTTGGATCCTCTCACTCCAGCTGTGCCACAGTGACAAGGAGTTGCCAGAGTTTTCCCAAGCCCTGACTAAGTGTCTCCTCCTCACTTCAGTGCTGCCACGGCAGGGAAAATCAGGAATTAAAAATAAATTTAACAATCTTTTATTCCTGTGACTGAATTACAGAAACCTTATCAGATCCCTTCTAGAGATAAAGGGCACATCCTTTATTTGTAGGGTTGAGTTTGGCCTGCTTTGCTATGAGAGGTGGCAACAACAAAGGGGAATTTGGGTAAATTTCAGTTCACCATTTTAAAATTGAATTGCTGAACTAAAAGAAAAAGCTGTACTAGAGGAAACTTAAAATTCTGTGATCTTGTTGTTTTGGTTTTTTTTTCAGTTTAGAAAGTTCTGTCTTGTTTTCAGTACCTCTATAATGTGGTTTATAAGGGCACAGAACTGGTTTGTTTATGAATTTGGTGACTCCTTGGTTCTGCAAAATTACTGAGTGCACTGAAAATAATTTAAGTCCTTTTTATTGCAGTGCAGTGTTAACTCTTGGAAATGCAAAATATTACAAAATGCCTAATGTCTAACAGTATAATGCACATCCTGGGAATAAGGCAGCCTCTCTCCCATCATAAAAAATATCAACACTTAAAGATTATTTCCCTTATGTTGCTGGAATTTCTAATTTTCCGTTGCTGCTCAAGCCAATACCCAGTAACCTGCTGTCCCTGTGGTGTGACCTGCTGGTAAACAATCCTTCATCCTCCCTTTTCTCTTGCTGTCATCTCTTCCTGTGATGATTAGAACCCTTCTCCACCCCTCAGGAGTGGCACACGGTCACAAACAATATATTGAGATGAAAGGGAAACACTTTGTGTCTTGGCAGCTCTTTGATCTCCCTGGGGAAGGCTGGAGCATCTTCCAGCCATCCCCGTCGGGAGGTGAACAGGGGAGACCTGGTCTTGTTGGGGCAGAGGGCTCTGCATTCTTCCCGTAGACAGGGAAACACTGATCACCTCCTGGGTGCAAATACAATGTGTTAGGGGAAGAAAAAAAAATAACAATGTGTCCTCCAAAGAGCTGTCAATGAATTGGCCAGTCAGTCCAGGGCATGGGGTGTGCAGGGTGTTCACAGGTGGGTGTGTGCAGAGGTTACGTGGAATTCTTTGGCAAGGAAAACAGTGGTTTCTTGGGCTAAATGCTATCAGCAAACAGAACATTCAGAGCGTAACTTGAGATGGCAGCAAACAGCAGGATGATGGAAAGGCTTCAGCTCGAGGAGGTGTTTGGCTTCTATTTAGAAACACACGGCTTGAATTGAGGTGACTAATTGAGAAATGTCATTTGAAGACACAGCAGAAGCTCCTGCCCAAAAGACAGACATCGAATGGTTCAGGTGATGCTGAATTCATGCTGTGACAACTTGTGTACTAAAACATACAAACCACCCAAATATTCATAAAACACTTCCAAATAACTATTTGGAAGTGTTTTATGAATATTTGGGTGGTTTGTATGTTTAAGATGTGTGCTGTGGCAAGAAGGACACAGATATTGTTGGATGTCAGCACTAAGATCTGGGGTCTTGTTAAACCTCCTAAAATTGAAACCCTTCCAATTCCTGGACATTTAATTTAAGGCTGAGCAGTATGGTCAAGTTCATAGAGAAAATGGGCAGTGGCTCCTGAATCCACACCTAAAATGCCAATTCATATTGCTTTGAGGCTTGTAATTATCATACTTCAAAATTACAGCTGGTTGAATGCAGGAACCAAACAGACCTGTCAAAACCATCTGCAGGTAATTTGCCACCTTCCCTGTCTGTTGTCCCCCATAACAAGGCAAAAAGCTGTTTGCATTCCCTGTGCAGGCCCTGAGCTGCAGCTTCTCACCTTGACTCACATTTAAAGGGAGGCAGAATTTTTACTTTACCCCAAACCTCCTGTGCCTTTTTGACAGAGACTGTCTGATTTCTCTGCATTCTGAAGGGCTGGTTATGCTGATAGGGAACAAATAATAATTTGAGTGTAATGAATACATGCTGATAGACAGATAAATCTTTTTCTTGGATTTTTGCATACGTAAGGATCTGGCCCGGCTCCCATTCCACTGAGGGCAGATGAGATGCTGTGAGATTAGTCTCCTATTAATGACTGCAAAAACCTCATGTCATAAAGGAATATAACAAAAGATTGTGTCATAGAGGTGCTAAAAACACCCCTGGTTACCTTCCTAAGGCAGTGCTTCAAAACCCGTTGGTTCAGCAGATCTTACACTCACATGAACAACTTTTTCTGCTCTTTAAAACCTTTGCGTTACTGAAATGCTGATTGATTTCTGCCATTGTCCAACATCTGACCGGCTGAAAATACTGTGTGGGATTGTTCTCCCTCTGCTTCTCTGGAAGGAGTTATGAAATAAGATATTGGAAAATGCGATTTAGATGGATCCTGCCCGATCCAGGGGACACGAGTTTATGGACTCAGGGGAGATGGAAACACTGGGGCAGTGTCTGGCCCAGTTTGTGAGCAATATCCAAAGCATCATATGCCCAAAAGCCAGTCAGGGGATGACTCAGCTGGCTTATTCTAGCTCAACGCACCACAGATACCCTAAAGCAAAGTGGTTCTGTCTGGATGCGTGTGTTTTTATGTGCACTTAGGCACACAAAAGAGAAGATTGATTTCTAGAAAGGCTTCAACCTGCAGTTGTATCTAAGATTAGTATTCCTGATGGATGCCTTCAGAGTATTGATATCAAGTTACTCTCTCCATCAGTCATATCATATTTGCAACTACTTTGAAAATGAAGGTCTACCAATTAAAACGATAAACAGGGGGTAAACGAGTCTTGGGGGAAGTTGCCTTAGAGCTGATCAGGTAAGAGCAACCACCATGAAATTTGGATTCTCTGTGCTGCTCTAGAACCAGATTTCTGGTGGCTTTGGTCCCATACTGCCTGCCAACACATCCAGCAGGGAACTGCAGCCAGGATGGGAACTGGAACTCTGCAGGGAACTGCAGCCAGGATGGGAACTGGAACTACAGGGGCTCTTCTGTCGACTTTAAGATCCATGACCTGAGCACCAAACAGGACAAGTAGGGGGCTTCAGTGGTTGCAAACCTTCAGCCCACTACTCAAAACTCTTCAGGATGTGTTTCGAAATATTAAGCCATTTAATTTTTGCAGTGAATTCTCAAATCCTGTTTACCTGCTTTGTTGTGGAAATGATCAGAGACTGCCTGATTGGGATCATCCAAACAGCTGCCAGCAACTGCCTATCATCCCTTGCAAAGCTGAGATTAGCAAGAAATAATTGAATTTTGTATCTTTTACTACTTAATTGCAACAAAAAAAACACCCCAGCACCCTACCTTAAAAGAGGGGGGAGGGCAGGGAAAGGTGCATAATTGAAGAGACAATCCCTGTCTCACACATGTAGTGACAAGCTTTACGTGATTTTTATTGCCATAATTACTGTATCCTGCTGATCAAGAATAATTATCATCACCATAGCAACTTCCTACGGTGAGAGTGATTGGGGGTGGGACAGAGGAGGATGGTTCCTTGAGAGCAGTGTTTAACATGCTCATTTGGTGTGGTTTTGTGTGTCTCTGTGTGTCTTGAAATATTAATGTTCATCCTCCACGTTTGTTTTGGCTTCCAGAGCAAGGAGGGAAATGGGGGGTGTTGCATCAGCATAAAAGTCCAACAGTTGTGAATACACTTGGACTTTAATCAGGTCCTGCTTTGGTTTAGGGTTGGGGAGCAGAGGCTGAAGCATCTCTGCTGCCACTGCCCCTCATCTCGTCGAGGAACACAAAATGACACCTGGGCATAAAACTAGTAAGGGGATGGGGGAGACTTAACTGACTTCTTTCTTGCCATGCCTCTATGTTAGGTGGTCTACATGCACATTTATTCAGTAGTTGGTTGCTGTTTTGAAACCTTCTCTCCTCGTGATGTCTTGCAACATGCGTTGTACGTTGATTTTTTCACGTCTTCTTTCAATAGCATTTCACCTATGCAGAGATGCTGCTGTTTCAAAAGCACTTTTCAGACTGTCTTAAAATGAAAAATAACATTCTGAGGAATTCCAGGTGGCCTGGAAATTTGTGAACACACAGAACAGTCATTTTAATGGTTTAAGTAGACGATGAAAATAACTCATATCCAGTTAAGATTATGCTATATGAGTTCATAAAGAGGACTTACGATGTTCTAAAACATGAACATACCTCTACTGAAGTTTCTAAATTCCTCAAATCAAGAGTTAAGGTAACACAGGCCAGTGTTTTTGGAGAAATTAGAGGAATAGATTAAAGATACAAGGCAAGTTTGCAGCACAGCGCTAAATCTTTCCAGTCCCGAGGGCACAGGCAGTTGGACCAGTTCCCTTTGGGCACTGCCAAAGTAACACTTGTGAGGCAGGGCTGGGATGAAGACACGGATTGGCATTCTGGAAATCTGAATTCCGGTATTTTGTCCACAAATTCCAGGTTTCTGGTGCTTCCTCAGTGCCATGTATGGGATGGTGGAGGGGTCTGTTGTTGGAGGTGAAGGAGTTTTTTTCCCCCTCCTGCTCCGAGAAAAGCTCTCCCTTTTTTTTGCACGGATATTTCCCTTCTCTCAGTCCCAGATTAAACTGGGGTGGTTGTGATGCCACAGATGGTCAGTCTTTATGGGTGGGCAGTGAATGGCATCACCTTCCAGTCTGCAAATGTTGGCTGCCAGTAGACCAGCTCTTGTTCAGTAGGTTTGCCACGTTTGCCATGGCAATCCACTCTCACCGGAGAAGCAACAACCCTTCAGGGTTGCAAAACCCCTGTTTGCAGAGGTAGGACATGGGCAATGTCCCTGCTGTGCTGAGGTGTCCTTGAGGGGCACCACCCAGGGATTAGGGCTGATGAGGGAAGGGAAGGTTGTGGATGGATTTTTGGAAGCGGTGACGTTCAGTAAGAGCAGGACAGGTGTTTGTGGCCCTTCTTTGTTGTGCTGCCCTGAGCCTGACTCCAAGCTCCCATGCCTTTAGTGCTTGGAAGGCCAAGTATTTTCCATCAGCCCACTGGAACATTGTGTGGGTATTGACTTGTTGCCTCCTCTTGGTTTTAAAGCGTCTCTGTTTGTGTGGCCCAGTGTTCTGCTCCTGCTCCTCTGGTTCCTGGGCCTCCAGTCCCTCTGCTTGTTCCAGGGCAAGTCCCCATTTCCCACTAGCAGAAGGGGAGGGATTAATGAGGATTCACGAGCCTGGAGTTGCACGGAGGCCCCAGGAGGGACATCCCCAGGCGTGGGAACCTGGCAGAGCTTCTGTGTCCACCAGTTCTCAGCTGCTCATCCCTTCCCTCCATGCATTTTCGTCTTGCTTTTCCCTCGGTTCTGGAGAGGCAACAGTCCAGGGAATGGTGGCAAAAGGATGGCAGCACTCAAATCCAGTGGCCATTTAGTGCCTTATTGTCCTCATGTCCTTTCACCACTGCTGTTCCCAGCCCACCTCCCCAGGCTCTGCTTCCAGGGATTTATTTGCAAGTGCTGGGGCTGTGACAGACACTCAGAACTCAGATTCCCTTCCTGGCACTCAGTCCCATGGCCAAGAAATGATTGGTGTGACTGATTCAAAATTACACCTCTCTCAATGCTGATTAAAATCTTTCATCTCCCTCTCAGTTCATTTGCATCCTGCTGCCTCCAAGTTTGTGTGTGGCCTCCAGGGCACTTTGAAAGCTGTATCCTCAATCTGCAAGTTTGATTTTTGGGGAGTAGAGCTGCCATGTGAGTGCCTAGGGGTACTAGAGCCAGGCTGTGACGCTCCCATGCTGCCCAGAAATGCTGTTTGCAGCCTGGAGGTGCTGTTGGTAGGATAGTCCTGAGCATCCCAGTCATGGGATGCTGTTGAATTTGGGTAGTTGGCTCTGAAAATGGAGCATCCATGGTATTGCCCTTTTGTTTTTTCCCCCTATTTGAAGCAGTAACACAGCTCTCAGGTTCCACTGAGGTACAGGTTGCTGTGAAATGCAAGTTTTGCCAGCTGAAAACATTTGAGAGACAGCTTCATCAGAAAATTTGAAAGCAGTTGCTTTCTCTGAGAGCTGCTTTCCTCTCAAAATATAAACATGTATCTACTGGGGAAGGCAAGGTGAACCTGGGGAGATTGTTGTCATGTCAGGGTTTTATGACCCTGTAGGAAACACTATCCTATGGAAGAAGTTTAGATGCTCTTGAGCATAAAGTGCTGCAAAACCAAAGAAGTGCTCCCTTCAGTTTGGACAACGCTCTCAGGGACTGGGTGAGATTGTTTGGGTGTCTCTGCCAGGGCCAGGGGTGGGACTTGATGGTCCTTGTGGGTCCCTTCCAGCTCAGGATATTCTGTGTTATAAAACAGCAGTTCTTAAACATAAGACTGTTCTTTTACCAGGTCAGGAAAATATCTGTGGGGAAAAAGTTAGGAGGACTGATTTCCTCTATTACTAATTTCAGGAGCATCTGCTCTTACACTCCTTGGTAATGAGTCAGAAATGTGGGCTCAGGTAGATACAGGGGTGGAATTCCGGGCCTGGGGGAGTGAAGGGTCAGGATATGAGAGCAGAACAAGCCCTCCTGCTCTTAGACTGGTAATCACAGGAAGCTACTGTGTCTCTGAAAAATCACTAAAGAGTTTGCTTCTGGTTTTTGCAAGTAATGTGGTTATGAACTGAAACAATTCCGAACTGAAATAACTCTTGTTTCTGCACTTTGTGTTTTCTCTCTGTTGTTGTAACTACTGGGCACTAGAATGACAGCAAGAAACGTTTACAGAGTGTGACCAAATATCACATAATTAAGCAATTTGACATTGGAATGCAGAAAACAAAATGTAACAGCAAAAGGCTGGTCTAGATTTCATCTGCTCAAAGTAATAATAAAGACATCAGCAGGGAAATCAGTCATGCACATATATTATTTGTGTGCACTTAAGTTGGACAGATAGGATAATGGATGTGGTATACACCAGATGTTACATTTCCTGAAAATAGATATGTTAAAGGAGCTCACAAGTGGTTGTCAATGCCCCTTTCATTACCCCATCAGTCTAAATTTATCCAGTTGAAATAAACATCTTAGTTTGTCTGAACTTGGGATTCACCTTTAAATTCTCTGGGCTACTTTTATGTGCACAAGGCAACAGTTAAAAACTCGGCCCTGCTGTGCTGTAGAGTTTCTTAAAGCCTCTAACAGGATAAAAAGGTAATAACTTTTTTATTGTCTCATTTTAAGGCAGGAGCAGCAGCCAGGTGGGTACAGCAGTGGTAAAACACAAGCCAAGGCCCACACTTGGATGAGAGTTTTGTCTTGTCCATCACAACCTGCAGCAATAATGTTCTCAGGTGCATGAACACCCAGCTCCTGTGTCACTGCCCACAAATGGCTGATCCAAGTCAGTCATTTAGGGAAATTCCCCCTGGGAATACACACAGATTTTCACAGGGAGTTGTGTTTTGTTTTTTCTCTGGAGTTTGCACTGGGAAATTGCACTGGGAAGTTTCTTTGATGCTGCGCCTTTTAGAATAAATCTCCAGCCAAGTTGGTTTTTTAGGTACCTTTAATGTCCTGTAAATAATGTGAGGATTTCTCAGTGCAGAGGGATAGAAGAGCAGCTGAAATGGGCTTTAGCACTGGCTGACATGGTGTGTTATGTCATGGGCAGGAGACCAGACAGTCCTTCCCATTCCAGGGAGGCCAAATCTACCTGTAAATCACCATCACACGTGTACAGGTCAGGGCAGGCATCACAGAACCTGGTGTGGTGACAGTGTGTTGTCTTCTCTTTATAGAAACTGTTCCATACATCTATAAGTTCTCAAAAAGAGGAATGGACCAAAACCAGAGAATCCTTCCTAGAAGGAAGTGAAGAAGGAAATTTCTCAGAAGAGACTGATTTGGAAAGTAACAGGGCATTCACTTAAGTATATTTTTGAAGAAGCTTTGGGTTTTGGAGTCCATTAATAAAACATTTGAGTAGCACTGTTGGAGCAGTTGAGAGAGGCTTCACTATGGAACTGTGTGGTCTTTTGTTGAAGCTCAGCATACACACAAAAATCAGAGTTGTTTTTAGAGATATTTTCTTAAAAAGAAGGCAATAAATTGTACTGAAAGGGCAGCCAATCTTAAAGGTAAGATGCCCTCTGTAACACGTGTGATAATTTACCAAGGTAGTAGCTGGTTCTATTTTTGCAGACAGTTAAAAAAAACCCATATAATTGAAGAAGAATTCCCATCAAGGTGCTCATACCTTCAGCATTCCATGGAAATGGGCTCAGCAGCCCGGAGAGTGGAGTGCTGGAAGCTCACACTGGTGTTTACACAGTGGGAAAAGGTGTGTCTTAAACTATGTAGCTGCTTCCTTCTGCAATTCAGTCTGTGACAGGGAGTTTTAGGGGTTCTTTATGCCCTGTGGTGGATGTTACCCCACTGAACTCTATGGGACCAGAGTGATCTTTGTGAGCACGAGCTCTGACCTCCTAATGGGGAGACCCTTCCAGTCTCACGTGGGGGAGGAAAGGAATTTGTGTCTCTGTTGACCATTGTTTTCAACACCACAAATCCTTTATTAGAGATGCCGGCCAGGAGGGGCAACACGCTTGGGTTATTTGACCTTCTGAGCAATTATATTCTCAGTTTAGCATTTAATCTGATAAGGAATGGTCTGCTGTTGACATCACACTGCTAGGGGATGCAGTGCTTGGACATTATTTCCATGTGTTTGATGTCTGGATGGCATTCAACCCCAACCCAGGGAAAGAGATGCCTTTAGCAGCTCAATACTATTGATGTTGGTGTTCTTGAGGTCTTTTAGGATGCTGAGGAGTTCTCCACTGAAACAAGGAATAGGAGCTAAATAAAGGAGGACTCTGAAAAGGGAAGTGCATTGGAGCTGGTCAGAGCCTTTGGAGTGTGTGGAATGCACTTGTCAGCAGTTATTTTTGTGCCAATAAGTTAGATAAGTGTTACTGTTTACATACCAATTGGCTCTGTTATTGAATAATTTCTTTAGTAACCAGGGCAACAGTTGTACCACATGATAAATTGATTGCTCCAAAGATACACATCTTCATTAAGGAGCTTCATATCACCAGGTTATGTAGATGCTCAGAAAATTTACAGCATTTCTGAGACAGGAGATAGGTCCAGTAAATAAAAAAAGTCATCCCAGACAAGGCTTGGCCACAACCTGTGTGTGGTATAAGAAGCCTTCCCTCTGACTAGACTGGGTTTTGGATTTAGTTTTAATAACTGCTTAATAAAACTGAGCTCTTGAATTTCTTCAGTGCCTGTTTTATTCAGGTATCTCGGAGCAGAAGCCCCCCAGGCAAGAGAAAACTTGGCACAGGATGGGCAGAGTGAATAAAATTAAGATTTGTCTTTTAATCCATTACAAAACCCCTGGTACAGGAGGAGGGGGAAGGCAGAGGGACTTCTGAACTTTGGCTTTTCTTGGAATGAGTGAATTCTGAGGCTTGGGTCGCTTGCCCTTGAAGCATCTGATTGTACAGAAGAGGAGGCTTCCAGAGATCCCTGTTCAGGAGATTTCAACCTCCTGGAAGTGCTGGGGATTTTAACTCTGATTCCCCTTCCACAGAAACCCCCAAAAGTTTGGCATAAATATTTTCCTTGTTATTTTGCTGGTTTTAGAAAGTAGAGAAAAGCCAAAACCACGGCGGGACAGCAGAAGATTTGACCTGAAGTGTATTAATAAAAATCAGTGTCTGCAGCTGGAATAAAATGGACTGTCAGGGTCCAAGTGAGGGTGAGAAATGTTGCAGCTGGAGAAGTTTATAGGTCAGGAGATTTAATTTATCTTCATTCAAGGTGGCAATAAATGGTGGATGTAGAACTCAAGTTAGGTGGGAAAGACCAAAGGGGTTTGTGGGTCTTCAGCACTGCTGAATCTTTCACTCGTGGCACAATGTTTGTCTACCCTCTGTCAGAAAGGCAAATGCAAGGGCAAGAATCTGTGAAAATGTGTGAGTCCTGCCTGTTAAAGGGCCATTTTATATTCTGCATGTTCCTGTTTAGGTTCTGTGCTGTGGATTGTGTGTGTGTGTGACTCCAGCTGGGTTTGCAGCTTCTTGTTCAGTAACTTGCTGGCACACCAGAGATAGAAATCTGTTCAGTAATAGTGTTAAATTTCATTTCAGTGCATCAAAGCCACTTAGCTCTCTACTTATACTGGAGATAAGCCACTTCATAGACCTAAACTTCCCTCTTTTTCCTGCTTGTGATAATTTTGGAAGTCAAAAGCTTTGCTAAGATCGGTGGAAGACCTTCCTAATGATTGGAAGAAAGGACTTTTTGCAGGATGCACAACCCATGGCACGGTGGGGAGCTGAAATTGTTGCATTAGGTTTCTTCACACCCAGTGTTATAGCCAATATACCATCCAAGCGAAGAAAAGGCAGGAAACAGGGGAAAAAAAAAAAAATCCCAAATCAGGAGGTTCAAGATGCCTAATTTTTATGGAATCTGCGAAGAAATAACGTCTGCAAAATCTTCAGAGCAGAAGAGAAACGGGGAAGCAGCTCTATAATTACTCCAATCAGAAAGTATGCCAATAAAAAAAGGAACAATTAGTGAGGTTTCCCAGTCAGTAGATATTTCTCCTTACCTGAGTGATCTATTGCAGAGATATGTAATTAGGACCACATAATAATAGGTTTGGTAACTCTACCCCTGTCAAAAAGGGAAGAAAATCCATCCTATTGATAATTGCAGGTTTCTCTGTGTCTCACTTCTTTCCATCCTCCTTTTCTCCTCATCAGATTCTTTAAAACATGCTTGGCTTTTGGCTCACCAGGTTTTAATTGGAGTCAGTGAACACGTTTACAGAGGGCATTCAAAGAGTTAATAAAAAATTAAAAAAAAAAAAAAGTCTCGACCACATAATTCTGAGGGAAAAGTTCCTATCTTTGAATATGCAAATGAGGAGAGGCTCAAAAAAACCCTGTGATAATTTTCAAAGAAATTCAGTTTGGTGTCCTTTAATTAGCTTTTTGTTTTTGTCACTAGAAACAGTGCAAGGTTTCAGGCTGCAAGCCTCAAATGTTTTGGTTAAAGATGCAATGCCACCAGTGAAACATTCCTTCTGCCAAAATATAACAAGATTTCAAGCAGAAGGACACTGGACCCAGTTGATTTGCAGCCAAACCCTCTGTAATTTGCATGTAAACTGATGGAATGGTGGCAGATATTTCACTGCTTAAAGAAAAATGAATCCTGAGTGACAGGTGACATTGAACATACAAGAAATGCCTTCAATGCTCCTGTAAAAAGGGACCCTGTGTGTGGTTTTTACAGGTTAGATGTCATAAGAATTGACAATTTCAGCAGCTGAATTTGTAACAGCCTCTAAATCCTGGGGTCAAAATGATGCAGGCCTTTAGATTGTTGGCTCCAGTAAAGTTGGGCATTATATTTAGGACTCTGTAATGGGATTTCAAAATTAAATCTCCGGGTTAAAAACCACAAAAAGGTGAGAGCAATTCCTGGGCAAAGACCTAAACTGCTGCTCCCAGGATGAATAACCATTTTGCTGCACCAGATCTGATGGCAGGGATGAACTGCATGGCATCTTGGGTCTTTCTTGAGCTCATTCAGGCATGGAATAATATAGAAACTATAGAAAAACTTTACTTAAGCAAGAAAATTTTGCCTTCTCACTGCAAAATAAATTCCTCCCTCCCCCTCAGCGTTACACAACCTGGCACCAGCACTTATCCTCTGCAGGAAACTGCTCCTGCTGCAAGTTGCTGAGTGCCTGGTGGGCACCAAGCACAAGAAGGAGGGCTAACTGCCTGCTTGTGTTGGAGTTCTTCACTCCAACCTGGTGTTGGGTCTTGCTTCTTGTTGGAGGAGCTGCCCATGAGAGGTGGGCCTGGCGCCAGAACTCACCCAGTATTGACAGGGTGCTGCAGATCCTGGTGAGCTGTGTGTGCCTTCAGTGACAACTCCACATGCAGCCCCCACCTCCCCCAAAGTGCTCTTTGGGTGCTCCTTGTTTTAGGCGTTTGCAGCAGTTGCCTTTTCAGTTGTGTTGATTTTGGGGTTCGTTCTCAGCGTAAACCCAAACACAACCCAGCACTGGGACCTGGAGGTGTTCCCAGGGGTGAACCTGCTGCCCTGGGTGGTGCTGAGGGTGAGGGTGGGCTGCTGGCCAAGCTTTGCCCACCCTAATACTGATGGAACAGCCCCTGTGCTCCTCTGCTGGAGGAAGGTGTCAGAAGGAGCCCTGCATGGAGCACTCCCAGGGCTCCAAATCACCCGGGCTGGGCTGCACATTCTTGAGCACCATCTGCTGGTGCTCTCATGGGGATGTTGATGGGTATTTTGGGGGGTGTCTGTGGTCTGTCTGCATCTATAGATTGGCTCAGTTGGTCAGAGCATGGTGCTGATGGCACTGAGGGTTTGATCCCTGTTTGGGCCCATCACTTAAGAGTTGGGCTTGATGATCCTCGTGTGTCCCTTACACCTCAGAGTGGGATTCTGTGATTCTAAACCCTTAATCACAGGACAGCTGCAGCTTTCCTCAGTAAAGCTGGGTTTAAACTGAATTTGAGCAAATTGAAACTGCAATCTGCAGCTGTTTGCACTGTAAGTTAGAAACCTGACTGTGTTACTCGAAAGGAAGAAAGATCCTTGCTCTGTATTTCTCTTGCCAGAAAGTTCCTTTCCAAGAAATAACATTCCACTTTTGGTTTATGAGGATGAAATGGAGCTGCCTGCAAATAAATAAGTAGATAAGTAAATAAATAAAGCAAGCTCAAATGCGATGTCACATTTAGAGCAAAAGTCAATTTTCACCTTTGCAGACTAATATTGACCTGCTTCCCCTCTTTTTAAGGATAATAACAATAAGTATTGGAAGAGATTAGATTAGATGTTTTCAATCTTCTAATTTGCCATTGACTTGTGTTTGTCCCAATTTTCTAGTTGTTTGTCCCAAAGTGCCATTATTTATGTTATTTGCCACTGACTGGGGTTTGTTCTTCTAACTAGAAGTGACACCTGTGAACATCTGAACATCTGTGAACATCTGAAGTCTTTTCCACTTTACAGAACAAGAAAATGAGTGAGCCTGTTGTCTAATGCTTATAGAAAAGAGCTTGTTAAACAAGATGCAGAGCTGTAGCAGCATTAAAACAAAAACAAACTTTGCAGAACTGTAAAGAACAAGAGAAACTTCCAAACACATACCTTTTTTTCTGATTTCTTACCAATACAAGATTTTAACAGTAGCAAAAATGGTCTTTATTATACAAAGTGACAGGTAAACATAAAGAGAAGGGATTTTTATTCACAGTTCTTTGCAGTTTGGTTCTCTCAGCTTACCTTTACATGAGCAAACAGACTGTGAGGAGTCCAAAACCACCTGCTGGCTGTTTCCAGGAGGGGTATTAGACCTCCTGTTATATGACCCAGGAGAAAGGATTTTCTTTTGTGGGGGGCTCCATTCCCAGAGAAGTAAATGCTTGTGTTGGGCATCTAAAAAAAAAAAAAAATTGGTTTCAGATCAGCACAGCAGTGGAGACTCAGCTGTATCCCAATATCCAACAGCAGGCAGATCTCAACTGCCTGAGAGCAGTGAAGGCCTTCCTAAATTTGTGCAAATAAGTAAGCATCATCTTTCAGAAAATTACCTACAGAATTCAATATAGATTATTAGAGGACAGATCATATAAACAGTATAATGGTGTACCTTTCATC
The DNA here is from genome assembly GCF_003031625.1 of Empidonax traillii. Classification (NCBI taxonomy): domain Eukaryota; kingdom Metazoa; phylum Chordata; class Aves; order Passeriformes; family Tyrannidae; genus Empidonax; species Empidonax traillii. The sequence continues at coordinate 141,651 of NW_020956140.1, read as the reverse complement.
CCCATAATCTCTGTCCCTCCGGTGTTCCGAGATAACTGACTCAAAACCCCCATAACCCGCCTCGGATCTTTTTTGGAGAGAAGCAGGAGCTTTGTTCCAAGAGCTATTTCTGCCTTTTTTCTTTTCTTTTGTCGCTAACAAAACGCTAAGCCAAGGTTATTATTCTTCTGGCTTCCCAAACTTCTTGCTATGAATGCAATTCCCTCCATTACCACCAAGATACCAATCTGGACTTGCTCTCCTACTGTCAGCAGGAACACACCCCCCCCCTGCAGTAGCACAGTCTGCAGAGAGAAAGCTTTGCCATCTCGCCCCACAATTCATACTTTGTTTCTCCAAACAGGGAAATGGCTCATTTCAAGATGCTGCGTTTTCAAGTGTGTTCACTTTGCCGCAGGATTTTTGCCTCCTGAATTATTTGTCATCTAACAAAACCAACATGACTTACTGGTGTTTTCTGGGCACACCCACACGTTGAACTCGTGTAAAAACTGGCCCTTTCTGCCCTCCAACTTTGGGATTACAGTCAGGAGGTTAATTCCAGTGGTTCTTCTTGACTTGGAGGGTCTTGCTCTGACTGTGTCTCCTAACAGCTACCCAGCTTGACTCTGAAATTCTGGGAGTAAGATTTGGCAGTGTGTAGAGCATGAAAGGGAATGGAAAGATCCAACTGACTACAGAGAAAGAATAGTGACTACACCTCACTCAAGGGCAGATTGAACTGTCACCTCTGTTTTCTCTTTGCTGGGTAATGGCTTTTAATTTTTTTTCCTCCTCTTTTGGTATAAGAGCTGCTTTACATACAGAAAATAATGCCAAGGTATTTATAGTGAAGAGGACCTGTAGCTGTTGTTAGTTTTCCCCTAGTTATTGATAGGCATTAGAGTATGTTGTCTTCTTTCCTGCTCTCTGTGTTAATATCTTTTAAGCCAACCTGTGCAGCTCCTGAGGTAACAAGAAGTGCTTCTTGGGGTAAGGCTTAGAAGCCTTGGAGTCTTGTTAAAACCCAGGTACACTTTATATTGCACCTTACTGTGGGATACCGAGAGCTTGTGTGCCAGCTCACCTCATGGGGAGCTTTGCCCTTCAGGCACAGAAGAATAATTACTTATAAACATGAGTTTGTATAGAACTCATAATACGAAATAAACTGCTTAGATCGTGTTGGAATTACAACCTCAAGCTGGAGTTCTTGTCTTACATCTGTCTGCTGCTCTCCCACTAAAAACTTTCTGCCTATCCCAAATTAGGCCAAGTCTTAGGCACTGTAGTTCAGTGAGATAGGTGTTATTTTACTTCTACCCACTTCTTCTCTAGATCTTTGATTAACATTTCCAGTGTGTTTCTTAATTAGCACATTCTTCAGTTCAGTCTGGTAGTCTTGATATTCCTCTCTCAGAGTCCTACACAGCAAGTTATGGGTCTGTGTGCATTATGTGTTCCTCACAGGCATTTTTGTTTGATGTTTTCCCATCAGTTTTCTCTAAAGATCAGGGCTGCCACTGCACAGATTTGAGAACACTGAGGAATTTTTCCATGGAAAGGGTTGTTAAGCATTGAAAGGGGCTGCCCTGGGAGGTGGTGGAGTCCCCATCCCTGGAGGTGTCCAAGGAAGGACTGGACATGGCACTCAGTGCTCTGGGCTGGGGGCCAAAGGTGGGCATGGGGCACAGTTTGGACTCCACGGGCTGGGAGGGCTTTTCCAACCTAAATGACTCCATGGAATCTTCAGCCACAGAGGGGAAAGACAGGAAGACTCACATTGCCCTGACTGGCCCAACATGTCTTAGAGGTTCCATTTACTATAAAATGAGCAACCTTAGGTCCTCTCCTACCACCTCTATGTTGCTCCAAACAGACTGACCACAAGTGTAGGGCTGAGCTGCCGCTCTGCTGCAGGTGCTCAGGTGCCAGCTCTGAAGTTTTGCCGCTGCCAAACTTCTTTGTTTACACAGCAAAAGAAAATAAATAAAGAAATATTGGTGTGAATTTCAAACTGAACCCCTGGAACAATTAAGTGGAGCTGAACAAGTTCATAAAACAAGGACTAATGACATGTCCCCCACGCTGCTTGGCCGGGTGCCCCCATTGATTGACTTGGAGAATGTTACAGGCGTTAAGTTGGTATTTTTCATTAGTTGTGATGAAATATGAGAATCCCTTACCATTCCCTCTGCCTTATTCCTGTAACTAAAGCTACCCATTCATGACAAGAAATCGTTATTTATTTGTGTGCAGGGAAGAATCAAGGCTACCTCACAAAATCTAGTCCTCCCATAGCCTGATTCCTGTTTCACCTTTTCCATATATTTTACTGAAGTTAAGCAGGATAGGCCAACCATGCAATAATGCACTTGCAGGCAAGAGGCAAATGCCAGCTTTGTTTGCAACAAGTGTTTCATGGATTGCTTCTCGCCGTTTTTCTTCCCTGTGTGAAGCAAATGTAGATTGCGGGCACACACCAGTTGGGTTTTAGCAAAGCCTGTTCTAGTGTCCACCTTAAATTTTATTCAGAATAACATGAAACGATGCTGTGGATACAACCCCGAAGGCAACTACATTTGAAGTCATTTATCACCCAAAAAAATGCGAGGAATGTCGAAAATAAAGTTAATGTTCGTAGCCATATTTTCTTTTTTTTTTTTTTAACCTGTAGTGCTAAAGGCATTTCTCTTTGTTCTCTAAGCATTTTCCTTTCTTTCTTTTTTCTGTATTTGTTTGATACCAAAACTGATACTACATCAAAAAACCAACCTGAAACTATTCCTCGAAATGCGAGAGAGGTTTAAACTGAAGAAGGTAAAGACCCATCCGTCTTCCTGTTCTCCCCTCACCTTCCCCCAGCCAGAGGTTTTGTTGCTGCCTTGTGATACATCAGAAAAGAAGGTCCTATGCCGAGGTTTAAATTGCTAGGGCCGCTCTTGTTACTTGTGGTGGCACAAATGCAGTTACAGTGGTCAAAAGCAGGGGCAGGATGGGACAGCCACGCAACTTCAGTGGGAATAACATGACAGCAGCCTGGGATCTGAGCTGGTAGCCAGCTCAACGGTCTGGAGGGGTTTAGTGGTGGTATCATTGTTATTATTATGAACACAAATAGTGGTAGAATCCCTCCAGGGCGAGGAGGGGTGTGGGTTGTTTTTTCATGTGGTTTTGCTTACGAGGATTGCTGCTGTGAGTGGCTAGTTGTTGATGGGAACTGTGTTCTCCTCGCTGTGCATCCCTGCTCCCTGATAACACATTTTCTTTCCTTTCGCCCCCTCCAAATCCTCTGGGCTGAATGGAGAAAAGCTACATTTGAAGAAGCATTTGGATGATCCTGTCAGGCACACGGTGTGACTCTTGGGGATGGGCCTGTGCAGGAGCAGGAGTTGGGCTTGATGATCCCTGTGGGTCCCTTCCAACTCGGCAGATTCTGGGATTCTGTGAGTGTGTAGAGTTGCCAAGTATCTTCTCAGCTGTGTGGGGGTGGCATGGATGCAGTGAAAGGCGTGGTGAGAGGTGGTGTAAGATCAGGCTGAATGCAGCACGAAAGAGAAGTGTGTGGGGGAACAAATCCTGAAACCTGTGAAGCTGCAGTGACTCGGTGTGGAATGAGTGTGAAGAAGGCACAGAACTGCCTTTCAGCAGCAGTGGCTCTTCCAGCCAGGCATATGGTTGTCAAGTGAAGCTGCTGTCATGTGTCCCTTGCGTGGCTGGTGTGGAAAGATCCCACAGCCCCGGGCCGCGCTGCCGAGGAACAGAAAATTGGGCGCGCGGCCGGGAAGTTGGAATTACAAACCCGAAATCCCCGGGATTAAGATCCCGAAGGAATAGGGTTTGATTCCAATAGGCTCTCTCAAGCACTGCTGCCCAGCTTGCAACACTAATATATGCTCACAGCCTGCTGCAGGAGTTGTGCTGCCCTTTGGCAACTGGGGGTTTTAGGAATTTGTTTTACTGCCTGAGCTGGAGCTCTGGGCTCAGAACGGCCCGGGGTGGGTCTCTGTGACTCGGCTTTAATCAGCCTGGCGAAGCAGCCCAGGAGCAGGACAGGCTGAAAAAGTGTCGGATTGTTTCTGCTCAGGATCACTCGGCGTGTCTGAGGTGTGCAAAAGCAGTAGCTGGAAAACTGCTGGTGGCTTAGGGAAAGCTGGGGCTGACTGCGTTCCAAGGCAAACACAATGAGTGGCAAAGCCAGTGGAATGTGAGAGAAATTCATACCTTAGTGAACCGTAAACAGAATCACGGGTGATAAAATTTAATCAAAATGTAACATTGCCTTCGGGATTCAGATCCAGCGTCTTTTGATGATTAGCAGGATTATCAAATGTAGATGCTCTGTTGAATGCCATGATGTTGTAATGTTGCGCTCTATGGAACATCAATGCCAGAAATAATTTAACACCTGCACATAAATCATTTTGCAATTATCTTTTGGGGAATTATTTTATCTTAATCTTTTTATTTTGTTCCAAATAAAATTAGAGAGGAACACTGAAAGATGACACTAGGTGAAACAGAGGAAGGATAGGAGCACTGTCAGGTTATATAAACTAAGCTAAATGTCTGCTTTCCATTATTTAATTTTTAGATTGACATGCAGCTCTTTGGCTAAGGACTGTAAAACAGGATTGGTTTGTGTGGATGTGAATATAGTTAATTAAATGAAACTTTAACGCAGCAATATTGAGAATATATGCACTGAGCTCTTTAGCATTAACAAGAGGGATATTAATGCTGGAAAACCTCGAGCCTGTTGATCCTCTTCTCCCTAAAGCAAAACAGCCATTTAAGTTTGGGACTTTTGAAAATTACCAAGTCAGAGCTTACGAAAAACTCTTCTGATCAGGGAACACAAAAGCGACAAACTTAATTCCTCCTGCCCTTGGGAGGTGCTTGGGGTCCACACCCCTGTGCATCAGAGCAGGAGGATGCCCAGGGTGACCTTTCCAAGCAGTGCTGAGGGAGTCGCTGATGTCCATGGAAACTCCGGGGCTAAATCCCCTTTGTGGCCCTTTGAAAGCCTAACCCAGGGGTTGGAAGGATCTAATGATGGGTTGTATTTACAGAGGGAAAGAAGACAGGAATAAATCCTTGCGTTTCGCTGCACTTGGATGGTGTTTCAGGGTTCCACCGGCTCTTGTCTCGGCCGTGTTTTGAAAGCGAATTCTTGCAACCCCACTGCGAACAACTTCCCTTTCTGCTCTGCATCACCACTTTGCAGTCGAATCTGCGAGGGTATAATAGTCACACTGATGATAAGAAAGCAAACTGTAAAAGCAACAATGTAGATGTCACGTTATATTAGGCCAAAAGAATGACAAAACGCCTCCCTCGCAGAGTGTCAATAACCAGCGGGCCAAGCTCTGCCCCGACAGATTTCCATGTGTGCTCGTGCAAACACGTGAAATACCAGCAGCCAGCTTTTATTTTCATATAAATCCCTGTAATATTCTGTACCTGTTTGGCACAGGAATGTTTTCCCCTTGGTGCAGAAGGGAGTGTAAGCAGAGGGAAGGGGGTCGTGCAAACAGCAGCTAAAACCTGAGCCTTGGTGATTCTTTTAAAGCAGGAACAAATGTCACTGGCCTATTTACCAACTTTCAAATCGTGGAAGGGTGAAGTTAAAGAAGTAATTTAAGGAATACTCTGAGTTCTTCAAATGGGAGTTCTCTGTGGAGGTGGCAAGGAATAATCCTCGGTGACTGGCACAGCCTTTATCTTAAGACAGTTCTTAGTCAAAATTTGACCAAAATTGCAGAGTCTCAAAGGTGGAAATAATTACAAGCCATTTTTTTGTGCGATTCAGGGGTTTATTGTATTACTGTTTCTTCCTAGAATATTTCCATACATGTGTGTCCTTTCCAAACCAAGATATTCTACGATTCTATGATTCACACAAATGCCTCAGTCTTGTCTGGGAAGAATTGAATATTTCTGCCCAGAAGAAAATCCTAAATTGAGATATTTCAGTAGGTTTGAGCTTTGGAAGAGGAGAGTTTTGGAAGTGAAAGGGAGAAAAGTTTTGGTGTAAACCTTTGACAGGCTTGACAATGTTGTGTTTAGAAAACATACACTTAACAGTCTGGGATTCTGGGATTCTGCGGTTATGTAATGAAACACTAAATAAATAAATGAATAAATAAAAATTGAATAAAAATTCAACTACAGTAGTTGGAAGCACAGAAAGGAAATTCATATATATTATTTAAAAAAAAATGTAGGCTTTGGTTTGGATTTTTTAGTAGTTTTTGAGTGACACAATATGAATGTTGTCCCTCTGGAAGCCTTTCCACACCCTTCATGGGATGGGGAAACTGCAGATTGAGGCATCTCTTGAGCACTTTTCCTGACCTCTGAACAATTTCAGGGGTTGGATCCCTCATAGAAATATTGTATTGTACCACTGAGAAATAAAGATAGGCTGATCTCCTGAGAGAGAAAACTGAATTTACACCCCGTTTCTTTAAAAGTTCTTCACTGTATAATACAACATACGTGGCAGTAACATCCAGCATAAAAAGTGGGGAGAACGTTTTAATAAAGCTCATAATTGAGACCCTGATCAATTATAGACTTTCAGATGAAGAATATAACATCAGCTTAACTACTCTTAATACATCTTATGCAAATCCCCGCTCAGGGATGGGAACATTACGCCACAGTCAGTTCAAAGTAAGAGCAGAGAAAAGCCTTTTTAATTTGAAATGGAAATTAAAGTGAAGAGAAAGATGCTCTTTCCCCAGGGGATTTCTTCAAAGCATAAGTGCATGAATTAAGAGGTTGCTTCAAATTCTTCAGGATCCCACTAGGATTTTGACAATTTACGACCAAAATGTCCGTACTGAAACTTCTAGAGGGGCTTCATGGGCAGGATTTGGTTTCCTCACCGCCAATTTTGTTGGGAATTTATTATTATTATTTATTTAATTTTAGGGGCACTGTATTGTGGAAAAATTGTGGTTGAAGTTTGAAGGGTGTCTGACTGAGCTTGGAAACCTCTCTGAACAGCACTTGAGGGAGGCAGCAAAGGGAGTTAAGAACAGAACTGAGATTCCCTGAATGCCTCTCATTTGCCACTTTCTCAGGTCAGTCACCTGCAATGGACATTTTCTCCAAGTGTTTTTGGCGCAGAATTTGGGGCTCTGACAGAGGGACTATGTTAAATCTTCCATTGCAGCAGAAGGGCAACACGATCACCTGCCCTGTGACAAAAAAGAATATGTATTTTGCTATATTATAGCAAAATGAAATTTTAAAATTTAGAGCAAATTTTGAGAGTGTTAATCCATTTCCTCATTTAAAAAGTGATTATAACTCACAGCTGGTTCATGAGATGTTCTGTGTCTCCCAGGGAGCCACTGTGTGAGGTTTTGGGGGGTTTTTATTAGGTTGGGATTTTTTCTTTTGGTCTGTTGTTAGTACAAAATAAATTACACAGAAAAATCATGTAAAATTGTGGCTGCCCTGTTCATGCCTTTATACAGTTCTTGCAAGAAGCTCTACTCAAGTAATGTCTAAGTTGGTTGCCAGAACTCTAGATAAATAAGCAATCTTCTCTGTTTTGGGCTAGTATGTGCCCGTTTTATTGCTTAATTGTTTTCCAATTAAACAGCAGCCAAACTCATAGTGAAATAATGTTATGAAACAATGCAGAAAGGTTTCAGCTAGTTAAGCTTGCAAGGTTTCAGCACCAGATAGACCCTGTTATCAGCTGAAGAGTGTTTGGGTCAGAGTGGTAGGTCATTTGTGGTAGCAACTTCTTGAAGTGTTCTGTGATGTTTCAGGTGCTTTTAATTGTGTTGGAAATTACGACATGCCACTCTAAAGCTTTTCGTGGAGATGATATTCCTGTAGCTGGTGGTCTTTTATGAAATTCTGCAGATGGAGAGACTCTGGGGCTGTTGTTTGTGAGGTTGTTATTCAGGGATGGATATTCCAGTGTGGATAAACTGCAGCGATGCTTCTGGCACACAGATCCAAGCTCAGAGCTGGGGAAAGATTCTCAAATTATTCTTATTTAATAGATGGAAATGAATAGGAATACAATTTAGCATCATTCTTGGAAGTTACTCTTACTGAACAGAAAGAATCCTAAGGGAAGTCCCCTACCAAAGGGGAAGCAGGAATCCCTGTCCTGCTTTCAGGAGTGGGCATCCACTTGATGCATTTGGGTTCAGCCAGATGTTTGTGGTTCAGGCCCAGGGTCTGTGAAACACAACAGTTTGTTCTCACTCCTCTTTTCCCAACGTGCCCAAAGGGCTCCTCTCGAAATACCAACCCTTCCAAGTGATGTGCCTGGGCAGCACTGAAGAGTGTTTATTCTGATTTAGCAGGTATGTGAGGCAGCAGCAGAGCAGTGAAGAGCTCCACAAGGAGCTGAGAAGGGTTGTACAGAGGAGATGAGGTGACCTCAGCTTCACAGTTCACCTGTGCACCGTCCTGAGCACAAAATTGCCTTTTCAGACTTCCTAGAAGACCTGTTGGGCCCCACCAGCTGGGAGGGACTGGTTTTGTGGCTGCCCCCTGGGACAACTGCCCAAAGTCTTCCCTGCTTTAGTAATGGCCAGTATCTCCTATCAATTCATCCCTCATGCTCCAGCCTAAGATTTTTGGTGGGGGTGTAGAAGGGAGATGGGAAAAGACCGTGTGAAACAATCACTGCATGAACTGAAAGCTTTAAAGCTAATAATGATCCTGCCCCTGTGGTATCTGGTACCTAAACAAAGTGCACACAGACCATGAAAGGTGGCTATAAAATATCTCAGTCTGGGCTTTGGTTTGAGGCAAGTGGGTGCATGAAGAGAACCACAGAAAGGTGCACCTAGTCAGGATAGGTTATATTCTCAAATCATTAACACTGAAGACATTTTGAAGTGTTAGCCTCCAACTTCAGGGAAAGTTTGAGTAAATTGCATGTAAAATATTCCTGTGTTTATTCTGCAGTGAAGTGTTGCCTCACTTGACTCTGTAAAAATGCACTTCTTGAAAGAGAAAGCTAAACTGAACTGGTTTCATTTATCATATCTGTGAGAGTGTATCACATTTCTTTTTCTCTTTTCTGGGAGAAAGCAGGAGGAAAGGCCCTGATTGCAGGTTAAATAGAGTGTGTCCTCCAACTGTTGCACCAAATTGTTTCTTCTGCGTCTAATGCATTCACTTTGAATCCAAAGCCCGGAGGTTTAACTCTGTCTGCCTTGAAATGAAAGTACACTTGGGTGATGAAGGAGGCATTTTGCCTTCAGGTTGGGAAAAATTTCAACTCACGTCATCTCAGCACGCTCGGAGCTCGTGTGTTCTGCTGACCTGGGGGACGTGCAGCAACAGGCAAGAGGCAGCACACACAATAAATCCATTCTCTGGCTTTGGAGAATGTGGTTGTAACAAGGTGAAAAATCCCTCCAACAGGAATAATGAAGATCATCATTATTAAGAAACCAAAGGATAAAAAATATTTGGGAGTGTCATTACAGTACTTACAGTACTCACAGCGGGGGGTGGGTGCAGGGGCATAGGAAGAAGTTATTTTTAATCAATACAAAATTAAAGGTCAGCCTTAGGAGTGAGGCTCAGCTGAAGGAAATTGTACCACGCTTATATAGGCTTGCAGAATTTGCACTTCAATTAGCCAGTGTAAGTGTGAAGATTCAGGCTCTTAAACTGCAGAAACTCTATCTTGTGCTAATTAATAAAGTCAGCCAGTAATGTTAACACCCTGGCCCTCTACCTGACCAGGCTAATTAGCAGAGTAATAACACTGTGATATTTCCACAGTACAACTGAACCCTTGTAATAATATCTAGGTCTGATTCCATATCAGTGTACTACTCTCATTCTTCTTCTGTTCCTTCCCCTTTCTTTCCTTTCCAGTAGTTTTTGGAAGGACTCCCCATCTCTAGAGGTGTCCAAGGCCAAGTTGGACAGGGCTTGGAGCAGCCTGGTCTAGTGGGAGGTGTCCCACAAGATGAGCTTTAAGGTCCCATCCAACCCAAACCAGTCTGTGATTCTGTGATTAGAGTCATAGAATAGAATCACAGAACCATTCAAATTGGAAAAAATCTCTAAGACCACGAAGTCCCACCATCAACCCATCACTGCTGTGTTCACCACTCAACCATGTCCATGTCTCCTGCTAAACTCCCTCTGACCAGGGACTGCAAGACCTGTCCCTCCCAAACAGTGTTTGCTCTCCTCAGGTTCTTCTTAAGGGCATGATGTGATAAGAAGTCCTTAAGTCATTATTCCAAACACTTTTAAGAGTATGTTTTGGGATTGAGAAGTGCCATTCAGAAAGAATGTAATTCTCACAGTTGCAACTGAGGAATGACTGTCTGATTCCAGGTATAAGAACACTAGCAGGTCTGTACAGTGCCCTCAAGGTATGTATGTTTTTGTGCTCAGTGATTAGGAATTGGTCTTTTAATTCTGGGTGACTCTATAAATGAGAACATACAGTTTGTAACTCCTAAACCTTTCTTAAATGAACACCCCATCAGCAACTTTACAATTAAGAAAACACATGCTCTTTAAAAACTCAGGAGTTGGCCTTTGTACACAAAGAACAGTGGGGATACACTACTTTTGGTGAGAAACGAGGGGAAGGTGTATAAGGAGTGGCTGAGGTTACCTGGCTTCTTCAGCCAGGAAGAATCTGAGGGGTCTGCAGGTCCCTCATGAGGGGCAGCTCCAATCCCTGCTCTCTGTGACCAGTGACAGGACATGAGGAAACAGCTGGAGTTGTGTCATGGAGGTTTAGGTGGGATTTTAGGAAAAGGTTCTTCCCCCGGAGGGTGGTTGGCACTGAACAGGCTCCCCAGGGCAGTGGGCACAGCCCCAAGGCTGCCAGAGCTGCAGGAGGGTTTGGATGATGCTCTGAGGGACAGGGGGGGACTGTTGGGGTGTCTGTGCAGGGCCAGAGGTTGGACTGGATGATCCCTGTGGGTCCCTTCCAACTCAGCATGTTCTATGATTCCATGAAATCCATGCAGTGGTGTACAACCAAACCCTTCAGACTTCACACAACTGTGCAAAGCCAGTAAAGATGGTAGTCCAAGGCTTTTTATTGGAAAAGAAATACTTTTACAGTTTGTTCTTTGTGTGGGGAAAACTGACAGTGAAACAGCATCAGTGGGAGGCTGAGTAGTGGAGGAATGATGACTCAACAGAAAACTTCTCAGTGTGCAACCAATGAGAACAATGATGTTGATCCCTTCTAATCCTGACTTAAAATTTCCATAAGGAGTGATTGTTTGAGGCTTGAAACCCTTTTTAATCTATTATACTATTGCCTTAGTGAATTTCCATTGAAAATATCTTTATATACTGTCACAGTGGAGAGCCCAAGGGGCAGCTGACAGTTTGCCTGCTCCTTCCTCATCATGCTCCTCATCTGTCAGCTCCAGAGGTGTGGGGCAACGTGGTGCAGGGACATCTCAGCAGAGGAATCACTGAAAGGCTCAAAGGTTCACCAGGGATGTGCTTTTGCTGTGCTGGGGAACTCCAGAGACCTCCCCCAGCTCCGTGTCAAAGGCAGGGAAAGAATTACCAGTTAGATTCTCTGCAGATCCTGAGCTGCATCAAAACCAGTGTGGGTAGGTCGAGGGAGGGGATTCTCCACTCTCATGGGGCACCACCAGCAGAGCTGCCTCCAGCTCTGGGATCTCCAACAGCACAAGGGTGTGGAGCTGCTGGAGAGAGCCCAGAGGAGGCCACGGAGATGCTCCAAGGGCTGGAGCCCCTCTGCTCTGGAGCCAGGCTGGGACAGCTGGGGGTGCTCACCTGGAGGAGGGAAGGCTCTTGGGGAGACCTTCCTACAGGGTTTCAGTACCTGAAGGTGGCTACAAGAAATCTGCTGAGGGACTGTCTGCCAGGACATGTAGTGACAGAACATGGGGGACTGGCTTCCCACTGCCAGAGGGCAGGGTTAGATGGTATATTGGGAAGGAATTCTTCCCTGTGAGGGTGGGCAGGCCCTGGCACAGGTTGTCCAGAGAAGCTGTGGCTGCCCCTGGATCCCTGGAAGTGTCCAAGACCAGGTTGGATGGGGCTTGGAGCAACCTGGGCTAGTGGAAGGTGTCCCTGCCCTTGGCAGGGGGTGGAATGAGATTGTCTTGAAGGTCCCTCCCAACCCAAACCATTCTGGGATTCCGTGATAAATATTTGCACTTGGGGATTGCCTGGTTAGTGCTTGCAAAGGCCCAAGTGAGCTGAGGCCAGTGGGCAGTGATTTAACAGGAGCTCAAACTCAAGCCTTGCAATACTTTTGAAGAGATGAAAAAGGGCATAAGTCTTGGATCCTCTGTGAGTAAAAATATCACAAAGGAGGAGGATGCTGAAGTTTGAGAGTTCAAAAATTCTCTGTAGAAGAAAAATCCCCACTGTAGCATAAGACTATTCAGGGAAAAATGCAGGAGTAGCTGTGCAGTGCCCCAGTAGGAATTCGGGGGGTGGGGGGAACCCTAAGTGGCAGTTTTGTGGTTAATTTCCATGGAAAATGCATTTATATACTTTACTGTAGACAGTTTTGCCATTAAGATCCGTCTCATCTGCCTTTGCCTGGTTGCACAGTTGGCCTTGCAGGGCCACCTTCTGCCTTGTGCTCGCGGAGAAGTGTTGGCTCCCCATCCTTGGATCAGTGCTGTGTGTAGTAGAGCTGGGAGAGCATCTGCCAAGCTACAGAGCTCCTCAGATGTCAGCTGGCTTCTTATCTGGCTGGGCTTCAGGCACTCTTGCTTCCAGGGTATATTAATTTCTGAAGTCAGATTTTTTTTTTTTTTTTGCCCTCTGTTTCGAGGTTCTATCCTTCAGAATTCCTGAACTCTTTCCAAAAATGTCAACCCCACCCCAGACAGACCTATCTTTTAGGTAGGTCTGCCCTTTCTCAATGAGAGTTGTGAAGCCCTGTGGTAAACCAGGAGTGGATTCTGTTTCCTTTGCATTTTGCTCTGAGACTTCCCTGTTGAGAAGCAACTCTGTAGGACAGTCCTTTCCTGGGCTTTCTCACCAAAGCTGGTGATGATGACTCGATGGCACTGCAGGTCCCTCATTCTGCAGAGGCAGAAGACACTCAGCTTTTTGCAGGTGCAGTAGGTGTCTAAGTTTGTATTAAATAGCTGTATTTGAAAGATGCCTGAACTCTGCACTCTGGGAGTCCATTTCAAATAAACCAGCGTATCTCCCCCAAATCCTGACCTTTTCCTGGTGCTCAGGTGCTGCAGTTCAGTTCCTTCAGTCACCACTGGTGCTGTGTCTGTTCCCTGTTGGGAAGAATTGGGTTGGTTTCAGTAGGATGTGCTTCAGCTGAAGGAAACCTTTGAGGAGAGCTGTGTACAGTTGACTTTGGTTAGACAAGTAAAAATAAAAATATCCTTCTGCTTTGCATTCACTGGGACTGTACAAGGCACTGTACAAGGGTCCTACACCAAAGGAGCAGACCAGTACCTTTCATGTGCTCCACTAAAGTTATAAAATGAGTGTTTTCTGCTGCTAACAAGAATTACCTGATGCAGGGCTTTCTTTTTCAGACGTTTCTTACTTCTGTGACTTCTTGAAAAGTCTTTGAAGCACCCCTATTATTTTTATTTCAGTTCAGCCTCATAGGGATCTCCCTCACCCAGAAGCTGTTCTTGGTCCCATGTGATGTAGCAGCATCCTGTGGCACCTCCCTGCTGAGGGGCCACATTTCCTGGAAGTAGCACTAATGCAGGGCATGGAAATAATGACAGCTACCTGTAAAATTTGGGGTGAAAAATAAAGCCCATAAACGTGGAAGCTTTCTATTACCTTTGAGTAATAAAAGTACATGGGGTAGAGTGTGAGGTGTAAACCCTGTTTCTGTAAAATAGTCTTCTGTGTTTCTACAGGGTTGTTGGGCACTGTAAAGATTAGTGATATATCTCTGTCTTCTGGGTTAGAAACCATAAATGAGCTGAAGAAATAAATAAGGGAGTTATAGAGAGAATGTAGGTTTTGGTGGCCTGTCCCTGGTTCCACTCAGATACCCCAATGTGCTCCTTCATGGGACTCGTAGCGATTATTCTGCCAGCCTTTGACACAACAAGTGTTTCTTGTCATGGAGAAAATGATGCTCTGCCCCCATTTTAGCCATATGCAAACAGTTGCCAGCAGGTGGCATGCAAAAGGTGCTGTTTCCCAGGGCTTTTTGCTCCGATGGGGTTTTTCCCTTCATAGTAAAATAAAATAGAAGGGGGATCCGAAAAGATGGCGAAGCGAGAAATGCCCTCTTGGCTGAAGGACCGGTGATTGCTGCTTCTCTGGGAATAAGAAAAACAGGCTTTCCTTCTTCCTCCCTCCCAAACAGCCGAGTTTTGTGGTTTGGGGTGCGAGGGCAGAGCTCTGGAGCCCCCGATGTGTGCCTGGGAGGTGCTGGCCCTGCCTGCCGCGGGTTTTTTTGCGTGACGGCCGCCGGCAGTGACAGCGAAGAGAAGACACTTTGTTTTGTGGTGCCACTCCAAATTTTCCTGTGACAACAGGTCAGCAGGCTGGCCTGCTGCCATTGGGAAACTGTGTGGGGATGAAAGAAATACTATTTTTTGTTTGTGGCCTTATTACAAATGTCTGGGTTTAAGAAACTTCTGCTTCTCCCACATTAGCGCTCTAGACAAATCTTGAACCACCTTTGTGGCGAGGCCTAACAAACGCTGTCACTTTGACCTAATCCACTTTTCTGCACAGCTGTGCTAAAGTCACCTTTAGTTTTATCACATTTTAATGCAAACAAGGCCGGAAGGGTGCTTGTTTGGATTGAAGAAGCTGTGACAATTCATCTGAATGGGAACTTCAGTAACTGGGAAGAAAAATGTGACAGGGAGCTTTATCACTGCATTGTACACAACAATCTGAAAATTATTGCTTCTTTAGGGGCCTATTCTCTTCTTGAGGCCTAGCACAGTCTATGCTAAGCAGCTAGACAGAGCTCTGAATGGTTTGCCAGTCCTAAAGACAGATTTTAATTCTATTGTTTGTGGGTATCCCTGACTTTCCTAAGAGGATTCAAAGACAGGCTGCAGAACAAGGCAGCTGACATCAGACTTTGGCCAATCTTTAAAACTCAAACAGCAGAGGAGGCTTTCCCTGGTACTCCAAAATTAGTCAAACTCTGGGGATGTTTGCTTTCCAAATTCGTCAAGTTCATTCAAAACTAAACTTGCAAAACGTGCTTTGTTAAGCCTTTTTAAAAAAGTTTGCTTAACCACCGATTTCCTGTAACAGTGCGAATAAAGTGGGCAGGAAAGATCCTTTTTTTCTTTCTAAAACCTGGAAATTGCCATAGTAAGAGGAGCTTTTCAGAAATTATATATATATATAAACGTTTACCAAACAAGGGCAAATATTTACATAGGCACAGGTCATGTTTGCACTGATTTCTTTTTAATACTTCAAGTAAATTCCAAGTGAAACTGGACAAGTGCTGAAATGTTGAAAAGCTTTGCTGCAGACTTCGATAAAGCTGATGCAAACTGAATATTTAAAGCATTTGCAGAGCAGCGTCGAACAAATCCTTCTTGAGGCTACTGAGGAAGGTACCCGGAAAATAAGGGATTCAGTCTCCTAGGAAACAGCCAGCTGGGGCTCAGGGGGAGCAGGGAGCTCTGCTGTCCCAGAGCTGGGAGCTGGACTGGCAAAGCAGAGCACACTGTGAGAATCCTCCTGCAGCCTCTCCCAGAACTCACAGACCTGCCAGTCCTCAAAGAAATAATATAATCCATATAAGAACTAAATAATAATAATTTAATAATTATTCAGTTGAATCTGTCCAGCACATCTTCAGCTAGTTGTGGGAAATGGTTTATTGCAGATATTAAAATACTAGTTTGGCAGAAATATTAGCAAGATAATTGTACTTATAGTAACTTCTGACGGATAGAAACATGTGGGGGATGCTTTGTAACAGCGTGGAGAAATACCTGGAGTTGAGTCACACCTGCCTCTTAATTCAAGCACATGCAAGTAGACAGGAGGTCAAGGACCAGAAAGTCCACTCTCCCCATGGCAGCTCAGCCCTTGGTGTGGAAAACTGGCTGAAAGATCAGATTTGTTCAGTCTCTTTTCTCCTCCCTCCTATCCCTGGTTGCTGAGGTGGCAAATCTTGGGGAGTAGTGGTGTTACCAAAACCCAAAAAAGAGTTTGGGCAATTCTGCTGTCAAACTGAAAAGGGTGGCACCTGCACAGGCTGCTTTTGGTGACCACATCTGCTTGGAAATAAATAAACCCATCAGATTATATCACTTGTCTTTAAAGAGAATCTAGAGATTTATTATGTAGTGGCTGGGAAATATCTCACAGTGAAAAGGTGATTATTTTTTTTTTTTATTTTTAAGGGAATGTGTATTTTGAACTCTTAAAGGCTTTAACAACAGCAGCGCTTGACAGCACCACGATTGCCCTGATTGTTTTCAGATCCATTCTGGGCTGCACAAGAGGCAGACCTTGGAAGGCAATTCCTGCTCTCACTGGGAACTACAGAGTGACACCCAGTAGTCCCCAGGGGTGTAGATCTCCTACAGGTGTAGGACCTGTAGATCTCCAGAAATTTGGATACAGACTGGCTGTGGCAACAGAAGCCACGTGCAAAGCTTTGGCTCAGGTCCTGGTGGTCTTTCCATCATTTTTATCTGAGGAAAAATTGTCGTCTCTAAAGAGGCTCCCAGGCATCCCAGTCAAAGAAGAGCTGGGCTGTGTGGGAATGCCCTTCACCCAGGAGACAACAGGATGGAACTGAACTGCATCTTGTTTGATGTGGGGAAGGACGAACACTGCTCTGACCTCTTTAATTTCTCAAGCTGAAGCTGTTTCCCAACAAGAGTTAAGGAGTGTATGAGGATCCAGAGGAATGTAGGAATATCATGGCTGATGTTTTTCCTCTTTTAGCCAAAATTAGTACTCTTCCCAGCCAACATAGGTAATGATAAATAGGTTTGATTGTGGTGTCCCTTAGTGAGTAGCTACTTTTTGGGTCTCCTACACCAGACAAAAGAGTTGTAATGTCCTATGCAAGTGGGAACAACACGGAGGAATATCAATCTACATTTGTTGTGTAGGGGAATACACAGGGACATTTGGGAACAAGTGTCACTGCAGTAGCTTAAAGCTGCACTAAGTTAACATTAAGTACCAACCAAAACCATTTGGGGCGTTCTGAATGATCTATCTCATCTGGCTAAACCTTTAGCTTGTCCTTTTAATGAGGTAGAAGCTACTGCTGTAGATCTGACCCACTGGAGACTCTAAATGCAGGACTAGTCCTACCTGCCTCTAAGTGTCTAAAAGCCAAGGGTGCAACACTGATAGCTCAGCTGGTCAGAGCATGGTGCTGATAACACCAAGGTTGTGATTTTGATGCCTGTGCCGACTATTCACTAAAGAGTTGGGCTCGATGATCTTTGTGGGTCCCTTCCAACTCAGAATATTCAGTGACTCTGTTTGCCATGTGGGCTTGAGGGAACACCAGGGTGTAACTGGAGGCAGGAGCTGAGCCTGTTGGGCAGCCCAGGGCTGCTCTGCCACGGACAGCTCCTCACCAGGCTCCTGCCTCCAGCCAGCGAGGTCTGACCTCTGAAAGCCCCTCTGTGCACAGAGGCAGAGCCTCTCCTGCAGCAAGAGGGGCCAGGACCTCTGAACTGCCCCCCTTGGTGTCACTGGCACCCTGGCTGGAGCGTGGCTGGTCGGTTGTATCGACAGCACTGTTGTCACACAGCTTTGCACTGGTTTCTGCCTGGCTTGGGTGAGACTCAGCATGTTTGCCAAAGGAACCCTCCATCCTGCAGAGGTTGCCTCTTTCCCGTGCACTTAATCTGTCTGTTAAACTGCAAGACTGTTCTCAATGTATTTGAAAAGCAATTAGGATTCTCTCTAATTGTTATGGCTTCTGTGCCAAGACTTGTCTGCTCTGTTGCAACTGCTGCTTCAAAAATGCCTTTCGGTTCTTGCCATTGTATCCTTCGCATCTTCTGACCACTTTCCCTGTTGTTTGCTCATTACCTTTCTGACACAACATAACCTTAACTTTCCACCTCTTCCAAAAGAAAAGCCCTGCACAAACTGTTCGCTAATTACTTGCAGGTTTGCTCAGGTATTTTCATAAGTCACAAACACGAGGGAGAAATTGGAGACTGGGAACCCACAGAACCCTATCTCCTTATACAGGAATTTCAGGTTGTTCTCACCTTAGCACTGCCATCCATTTATAACCAGGCACTTTGCAGGGGAGGGGAAAAAATAAAAAAATAAAATAAAATAAAAAGATCCTTTTCTTCCTCCTTCCATGCCTGCCTGCCTCGTGCTGGCAGTAATTATGTTGAGTGAGTTGGTAAATACTCAAGCTTAGGTCTGCTCCTGTCCTCAGTGAGACTCTAATGGATCTGGTTTTGCCCACAAGAGCTCTACACTCAAACCACTGTCATGGACCCAAGTGCAAGATAATTAACCACAAAGTGAGTTATTTGTCCCAGGCTGAACACGTAATGAAAATCAAGGTCAGATACCCTGTTGCAGGAGACAAGGAGGAGTCTTCTGTGTGGGAGTCCATATTAGGCTTCCCACTCTCTTTCAGGCTGCAGTTTTTAATGTTGAATAGAATTATACCTTGAAAAACAATGTTTTAAATCTGTTATTATGAAGTAATGAGTGAGTTCCATGCTAATTTTTAATCCACTAGCTTTTTAAAAATTTCTTCGAGCCCACTGAAGCTGGGCTGCAGGAAATGGAAGAGGAAAATGCTTCAAATTCATTACTCAACAGCTTTCCAGCAGTTGGGAATTATTCCCAGAATTCTAGGGATGCAGAGGGAATTTCTGGCAAACCCCAAAGCTTATGGCAATCATCTTTGAAGGCAGCTTTGAATTGTCATAAACTGTGACATTTGCTAGAAATTCCTTTTCTTTTCTCACAGCCCATCTCACTAATTCTTCTTGACCTCCAGGATCTCCTTCCCTCCCTGCTGTACTAACCAGAGCTGCCATTCTCTTTGCTGATGGCTTCCTTTCCTCTGTCCAAGGTAGGCAGGTTTTCTTCCTCCTTCGGCTTTCCCAGTTGCCTGCTGAGCACTCCCACCCCCAACCAGGCCCTGTCCCTCACTCACAAACTACTAATCTCTTACTAATCTCCATTAATATCTTATTAATATGCCCCACCCAGGATGCAACATTATGACTGGCTTATCTGTTCATCCCTCCCTTTTTACTGTCTGAAATTCCTTAACTATTTCATATCCTACACACCTTCAGATGAATCAGCTGATTCTGCCTCTTGCTGCCCACTTTTGCACTGAGTCCATGAGCGAAACCAGTTTCCATTCAATAAGTTATGTGATTTAGTTATTGCCAAAAAGATGGCAGTCACAAAAATTCGATGCAAGTCAGATTTTAAGTCTTTTGATGAAAACTTAGATGCGAGTCACAGAGGAATAAACACGAACATTCACGCTGCTTTGGGTTTGTTGGTTGGGGGGGTTTTATTTGCTTTTTTTTTTTTTTTTGGCATGGTTAAACCTTCTTACTTTCTAAGGCCAGGCTGGACGGGGCTTGGAGTAACCTGGTCTAGTGGAAGGTTCCACCCAAATTTGTGTTGCTCTGCTCCCCCTCTCCTTGTCGCAGCAGGGACACCCACTTTTCTCTGTCATTGTAAAGCAACCTACCTTTGGCTTCCTCTTGATGTGAAGTGCTCCAGCTTTTTTCTCCAGTGCTTCCATTTCAAGTTAGTAATGGAACAAGTGAAGTGATCAACAAAACTCCTTATTTTTTTTGCCCAGAATCACTGCTGCTTTCCAGCCTCATCCTGACTGTTTCCCCAGTAAGCCCCTCTGCGCCTGAATGCTCTTGATTTGGGAAACACGTTCCATCACAAGCACCACACCTTGTCTTCTTCTGGGATCCTCTTTCCAGCCCTTCTACAGAGAGGTCCATGATAAAATGCCAATTTAAACATAGCTGGCAGGCAGCTGTCTAAAAGCTCTTAATCATAAATGTGGCATAAACATATTCAATTCGCTCCTTCCATGCACTCACACCTGACTGGGAGGTTTTAAACTGTCCTGAGAGAAGACTATGACCACGTGGGATTAGAAAAATGGGGCTGGTTCTAATATACATAAAAGCCTGTTGGCTTCTCCTCTGGGGTTTTATCATGAGAAATATTTCACAACATACAAGCTGATGAAAATAGTTGCTTTAGTCCACTTCACCCTCAGCTTTAGTGTGGTTTGGGGCCCCAGTGCAAGTCTGTCAGCTGGAGGATCTCTTACTAAATGAAACATTTTCTACACGTGCCATAAATTGCTCCCCAGAGAGTAAAGAAATAAACTCAGTAGCTGCTGGACTGTAGGATGTTCTTTGCTCATCTCTCATGTAACTGCAAAGTCCAGGGAAATACAGGAATGAACCTGTGAGTGTGCACGTTGCCTTGATTCCACATTTGACCTTCTCAGATGAAAGCAGGAAGTTGGGGTGGTCTGGATATTATTAGTGACAAATATTGCCCTGGGGCCAGTCCTGGCAGGTAGTTCAATGGGAATCCAGGAGTATTTTGGAAATATCTTTGCAGAAGTGTTTGAGAAACTAAACATAAAGTCTTTCCTAAATCGGCCAAGGGTCCCTGTGGGGAAGTTTCTCTCTTCCCTGATGTTATTATAGAGCTCTGGTGCTGTTATAGACTCCCTTACTCAACTCTGTGTGCTTAAGTAGGAAATAAGTAGCATGTTTTTCCCACAGTTTGGACATTTAATTCCATCTAGTAATCCTTACTTTTACATCATTGACTCGTGGCCAGGAGTCCATGAGCAAAAACCAATTTCCACTCAATAAATGAGGTAATTTAGTTATCACCAAAAAAATGGCAGTCACAAAAAACTGATGCAAGTTAGAGGCAAAGGTTTTTGATGAAAACTCACAGGCAAGTCACAGAGGGATAAATACAAACATTCCCAGTCTCTTGTGTTTGGTTGGTTGGCTTTTTGTTTTGTTTGCTTAATACTTTTTGGCATGGTTAAACCTTCCTACCTTCTAAGGCCAGGCTGGATGGGGTTTGGAGCAACCTGGCCTAGTGGAAGGGGGGATGGATAGTGGCAGAGGGGTGGAATAAGATGAGCTTTAAGTTCCCTCCAGCCCAAAGCATTAAGAGGTTCTGGGACCCTATCATTAGTTGAACATAATTAAACCATAGCTGAAGTGACCTATTAGATGATGTGCTGACAGGGTTAGCTTTTAAAACCCTGGGTTTAGTGATTTAACAGGAGTTTTAATAGATATGCAACAGTAAAGTCTTGGAAGGTGCTCATCTGTTCTTCAATTGTCTAGTGATTTAGTGTTTTAAAGTGCCGTTGTGATATATGGGTTTCATTTTAAATTTAAAAAGTAAAGAAGAGCGCTCCTGTTACTTTTCTAATTTGATGGTTTTGCCACCATTAAAATTAATCTTCAATTTCAAATAAATTCGGATATTTCAGCATTTACACCATTTCTTCAAGTGATGTTTCCTCCATGTCCTAAGCAGTTGGAACAAAGCAGTGTTGCTCAGGATGTTCTTTCCTAACAGGAGCCGTGTTGTACCTGCCGTGTCCATTCCAAAGAGCCATTAGATTTGCGTTCCAAATGAAGGATTATTTTAGAGCTATTTTTTTTCTATATAAAATACAGAAAAGAAATGAAAAATTAGTCTAAATGGGGCACGGAGAATGGGAAAATCTTCATCTCCTCTGGCCTTCTGGGGCTGAAATGCCGTAGCCACACTGTCTATAACCAAGAGGGCAAGTGAGGCTCGTTGTGTCAACCTGTTCTTACTGCGGCATTTCCTTTGTGTTGTGAACTTCGGGAGGCTCAGAGTGGAGCAATATCTGGGCGATGGGGGTCTTGTCCAAGGTCTGTTGAGGGGTTTCATTCCCTGGGATCTGCCTGTCTCCGAGCTGCACGCTTGTGTGGTGGTTGCGCGGCGTAACCGGAGCCGAATATTGCGGAGCCCGCGATTCGCGATCGCTGCGATCGCACAAGTATCAGCTGACGGGCCTGTGGCACGTTTTATTTCAAAGAAGTAGCGGTAACAATGGCTCACAGTAATAACAGTAATGCTGCTGCCCCCGGGGGAGAGGCACAGAATGCTATCTCGCCACATGATCTCATTTCTTTTAAGCTTTGCACTAACCGCTGACATATCGCATAAATGCCTCCTTTATTACCTGCCAGTGATTGTCTTCTGTGTTGGGAACAGCCCCCGGAACCCACGTCCACATGCCAGCAAAGTGCTTCGCTTACTGCCTGTGAATTTGTCTCTGTCTGGCGCTCGGGAGGCCCCTCCATCCCCTCCCTACACCTGAGCATCCTGAGGGCCGGGCAGCCTGGGTTACAGCGCTCTGAAAGCCCTTTGTTCAGGTGCCTCCGTGGCGCTGGGGCTGCAGCTGGCACAACCGAGGGCTATGTTTCTGTATTTGCCAAGTAAGTAATTTGCCATTTTAGTGAGGGGTTGGGCTTTTTAAGTTGTGTCCAGCTAGTAATGCAGCCTGGCCACGCATCCCTGCAAGGATTCTGGTTCTTATCTTTTCGGTTGCTTGCAGACAAAAGCAACATTCAGTCACATCACTTCCCTTATCGGCTTGCTAGTTGATAAAATAGTTATTTTTCAAATTGCCTCTCTCTTTCCAGTTTTAAATAGACCTATATAGATACTTTTCAGTCATTTTAGTCTGCAGATACTTGTTTCACATAAACAAGAATACACATTTTGTTTTATACCGCTGCTCATTCCAACCCCATTTCCATTCGGACAAAGCACATTCTCTGTATGTCATTATATTATGTTCTGTCCAGCCCTGCTTAAATTAAGAGGAGAAAGTAGCACATGGGTCAGAATGACCATTTTTTTCCAGTAGTAGATTGAAGTCTACTACACACACACATCAGCTCAGGCTGATATCAAATTGGTAGATGGTACCCTTTACCTTTAGGATTTTTTTTTTCCTTTATTTCTCTGCAATGTCCTGTTTTGAAAAGGCTAGTAATTATTAGGTACACTGAGTACAGCAAAGGACTAAGCTCTTCAATAAGCTTGTGCTCTGCAGATAAATATTTTGTTCTATGGTAATAAATAAAGCAACGGTGAGAGCAAAGTGCTGTGTCTGGGAGCTGTTCCTGTGTGCTGCACTCTGAGCCACTCAGCTCTCCAGCTTCCTTCCTAAAACCTCTCCTCCAGATCTTTAAAGACCATAGGATCAGAGAATCCCAGAATAATTTGGGTTGGGAGGGACCTTAAAGACAATCTCATTCCACCCCCTGCCATGGGCAGGGACACCTTCCACCAACCCAGGTTGCTCCAAGCCCCGTCCAACCTGGCCTTGGACACTTCCAGGGATCCAGGGGCAGCCACAGCTTCTCTGGGCAACCTGTGCCAGGGCCTGCCCACCCTCACAGGGAAGAACCCCTTCCCAATATCTATTCCAACCCTGCCCTCTGTTAGTTTGAAACCATTCCCCCTTGTCCTATCACCATCTGCCTGTATAAAAAGCTTTTTCTTCCTTTTCATAAGCCCCTTTCAGGTACCAAAAGGCTGCAAAGAAGTCTCCCCAGAGCCTTCTCTTCTCCGGGCTGAACATTCCCAGCTCTACAAGTCCCTCTCTCTGTTCATGCTCTTCCAGGCAAGCCTGGACTCAGATTCTCCAGAGCCCTTGGAGCAGCTTTCCAGACCCCTAAAAGAGCAGCTGATCACTCACCACTCAATGGTGCCTTAATTTGGAATTCCTTGGGTCTCCTACCAGCTTTGCCTCTTGCGTCCCACCCATGTGGCATCACATCAACCCCTGTTGGTGGTTCAGGCCCCAAGTCCCCTCAGGTCCACGATCCATCCACAGGCTCCCACTGCTTTGCCAGCAGAGCCCACACATTTCCAGATGTGCCTTATTTCTTCTTGCCACACACGTACACATCGTCATTCACAAACAGGCCCTTTGCAATCTGATTGCAAAATACTCTGTTAGCAGGGCTGGAGCTCCACAGTCTCCTCTCCAGGGCTGTAATTTTGTAGGAGCTATTTGGGCCCAAGAGAGCAAACCAAGCAACCTAAACAACCTAACTGTCTCCATGTAATCTCTTCCTGATGAAATTAGGACCAAAGATGCACTTGTACGCTGCAGTTTCAACTGCATAAATATCTCCTTCACTCTGCAGCCACTGCTCAAGCTGTCTAAACAATGGTCCTGAAGGATGGTAACAACTACCACGGAATAGCCCTGGGAAAGTATAATAATGCAAACTTGGAATGGGGGTGAGGGAAATTCTCTTATTTTCTTTTCTTCGGAAACATGAACTTACTTCCCACTTTTGTTTGCTTTAGTTTGCTGATTTGCCAGGTGCACGGATCCAGTAGGCCAGAGCACACCCAAGACATTTGCTGGGATGGTTTTCTTTCCTTTTCCATTGCTCTTCAGATCCTGTTGCATAAATTAACACGTCACTTTTCCCACATTTGGCAGTAGAGGGTTAGCGGTTCAACGTGGTCTCGTTCTCTTTTGTGTTGAATCAACAGCAGGTCACAAGTATGATGAGTTTCATCAGAGGGTAACTTGTGTCCTCGTGCGCTGTTGTGTGTGAAACCACCTCTGGCTCTCAATCTTTGCTTACTAGTGTGACGGTAGAGAGTTCTGAAGCCTGCAGTTTGTACTGTTGTTTGGTAGTTTCATAAACCCCTAAATAAACTTGTTTGTGTGATCTTAAAAAATCTCAGTTTTGCACTGAGCAAATAATGAGCTTTTTATTTGTGAAGGGCAAATACCGCAAATCGTTCCCACATGACAGGGGTTGTTCGGTCCCTCAGTTCTGTGCAGAACTTGAGGTGAGCATAAATCATGAAGAAAGGTACCTCCAAAATGAGCATCAGCAGGGCCAGCCATGGCAGGGAAATTTTGGTTCAGTGATTAAAGAGAGGAGCCAAAAGCCAGCACTTCTGGTGCACAAAAGCACAGTTTTATTTTTGGAAAAGAGACTGCAGCTCTCTTTGGTTTATCTAGAATCCTGTTAATTTGCCCTCTGAAGTGCACATCAGGGGCAGCTGATTTTTATGCAGCTGGCTTTCGTTGTTTCAGCCCTTCTTGGTGCTTTGCATTTGTAAATATTGTTAACTGATATAAGTTCTGTGAGCAGAACCATTTAAAAGGAGGGCAGAGCACCCCTCCCTTAGCCGAGGAGCTCATTCCTTCCCTGAGCACTGCGAGTGCCTTTGGCTGCCTCGCTGTGGAGGATGAAGAGCTGGAAGATTAGAGTGTCTGTCCCTTTTGCTTTCACAACGAGTTTTCATTCAGCAGTGCTAAAGCTGGTGGACAGATGGCTTCAAAAAGCCCTTTAACTAATACGTGTTGCCAGCCCTACATCCTCTCCTCTGTTAAACATTTCATTCATTATGCAGCTTCAAGGAACGGTGAGAGCCAACTCTTTCTACCGGTGTCACCCCTGCACAGAACTCCCCCTTCTTTCCAAAGAGCTGTCAAGAGGCATTTTGCTTCAAAAGGGGGAGAATCTAAGTCTTGCTACAATCAGCCTCTGAAGAGGAAGGGCCTTGCATTCAGCCAGAGCACCAGCGATTGCTGGGATGGAATTAAAAAGGGGAAGGAATAAGAGGAGGGAAAAACCTCAAAGGGTGTCAGGCGGGTTATTTGCCTCAAACAGCTTCGTTAGATGGAGTGTGGTGTACAGGCTTCGTTTTACAGATCCACAGCTCAGTGTGCACAAAGACAGAGCCTCGGATGCTGTGTGGGTTCCCAACAAGGGAAAAGAGGAGTGAAAATAACCCTGCAGCTTTCCCTTTCTACAAGAGCTCCTTAATGGCTCTGAGTAATCAGAGGCCGCAGAGCAAAAGTGGCTATTTTTCATTACAAGTCCCATTTTAATTCAGCCCAAAGTCACCTGTTGAGAGAAGAGAAGAGAAGAGGAAAAACAACCAAGTGTTGGTTCTGCCCCTCTGTGAAGTGTTAGAACTGCTTCCCTTTAAAATGCAAGGAATGGGAGCTCCTCTGGGGCTGGAGGTGCTGGCAGACCATGTGGTGAGGAAAAACATGGGAGCAGGGGAAGGAGCAGGTTCATGGAGACTCCCTGTGCCCACAAGGCTGTGTGCTGTCCCACTTAGGAAAGGAAAAATCCCTGGGTTTACCCCCAGAAGGAATGAGAACTGTATTTCCTCTCATCTGTTCCTTGTCCTTTCCCAAACACCTGGAAGGCTGGTGGGGTTTGGACTTTCTTCACAACAGAGTGACACCACTCCTGTCTTATAACTGGCATAGAAGCAGCTGGGCAGGGAAGGAGTAAACAAACTCACAGTTCTGAAATTTCTGTGTTTGGTCTCTTTGCAGTTAATTTTTCTGTGAAATATAAAACATTTTTAGAGTAGCTTCAGCCATTCAGAGTGAATGGAAACTGAGGCAGGAAGCGGAAATACATTTCTCATTTCAAAGCACACCTCAAACTCCTTTAAATTGAAGGAATTTAAAGCATCCTTGTTTTCTGGCTGCCCAGCACGAGGAGAAAGGATAGGAATTTTCCCCAGTCACAATAAGATTTCCTTAAGCTGCAAAAATTTTTTCAAGTGTTTACAAATCCAGGTCCCTCAACAACTGCTCACATGAAGAGCTCTAATCAGTTTTATAAAGCTGTTTGATATCCAGTTTGATATCACTGGTGTGCAGATTGTGAGTACATGCGAAAAGTAGCTCAGCAGGTTAATTTCGTCTCCAGTCATGACTTGCAATTAAAGTTAACAAACTTTTGACACGTGGGACTCTGCAGGCAGCATGACTGTGTTTTCTGTGGGACTTTGGCTTTGCCTGGTGTGAGCACTTCCCTTCCTCTGGTAATCAGCCTTCAGTCCTCAGGCACTAAATTCATATTTCTGTGGGTTTCGGGAAAAGTTGAACTTAAATCTAAGGTTTCATACAACAGTCATTTTAGAGGAGATGTGTGTATATATACATATATATATTCACTGTCAAAATGAATTTATCCACATTACATGGATGTTTTAATGGATATATGCAAAATATGACCAAACCCTTGTCCCAGACAGAATGGACCTTGATTAGTGCTTCTGTCCTCCAGGAAATGAACAGCCAAATTAGCCAAACAATTTGTTCATTGTGAAAAAGTGCAAGCCTGGTCAGAAGTTCTGATCGAGCAACCCGTGAAAATCAATGACAGCAAGAGCAGGTTGAAGGGATCAATCTCCAAAGAGGTGTTCTGTGCCCAGTTCTTTAAATAGGGAATTTGGGGGGCAAAGATGCCAGGAGAGAGATTTCAGAGGGAAACCAGAAAGGAGGGAGAACTTGAGATACTCAGAGGGGACCCCAACATCTTGCACTGCGATTTGGGGTGATCTTTCCAGCTCCGGGAAAACAGGGAGAACTTGGGATAACCCACAGCCCTGCAGCAGGGGTGCTGTCACCACTTCCTGACCTGACAGCTGAAAGACATTGCCTCTCCCATGGGAAAGAGAAGGAGCATAATTCAGAAAATTCTCATCTGTGATTACAGTGTTTTGATATCCAAACATATTTAATCTTAAACAGTAGCAAGACAGTGACAAACCAACAGAATAATTCCATGGAGACTGTAAGCAGGACCTTGGCTGCTATTTTGGTTCCTGGTCAAAGACTTCAGCAAAACCAGTAAGAACGTGGTGTGGGGAAAGTTGGGATACGTTTAAGGAATTTGGGAAAAAAGGTAACAAGCCACGCGACCCATGAAATTTAAGAAAGACTACTCTGTTTTGTCACAAGCTGTGAAGTTTTTTTCTCTCTGCTTGAACTCACATTTTCAGCGTGATCTGTGAGGATGGAATGTGTCCGTTCCCCCTGAATCTTCCAAACCCTGTTCTGAGCTGCAAAGCTGTTCCAGTCCTGTGTGGGATGGGAAATGGGGAACAAGGGGGAGGAGGTCCCTGGTACTGACATGCTGTGGCCTCTGAGATCAAAAGAGGTTTTTAATGGTTTCACAAGTGACAGAGTGAATGGAGGGATGAGGCAGAGAAGCCAGGGAAGGGGCCATTCGAAAGGACCCTGTTCCTGGATTTAAGTCACAACAAATGGGAGACAATGAAATCCAAGAAAAGACTGAAATGTTTAGATGTTGGAAGGTAATCTGTTCTGAGCCAAATCCTACATTTCAAAATGCCCTGACAGAATCTGAGTTTACAGCATTAGTCAGGGACTTTATCTGTGTTTCAAGGCACAGCCTCAGAACTGGTGCAGTTTAAGGACAGTTTGATGGCTGTGACAAAACTACCTGTGCCAATCTGGTCTGCAAAAATTGGGTTGGAAAATTCAAATAGCTCCTTGTTTGAATCTTCTGGCTGCTATACCCAAACTCACAAGCACAGAAAGGAGAATTAATAAAAGTTCTTTAGGCTTCAGAGTGAGACAATCCCAAATACATGAGCATACATCATCCCAGAGCACAGTTCAGATCACTGTTCATTAATTAGAAAACAAGTCTGTGGCACATCTGTATGGCAGGACATACCAGGAGTAAGCTGTCTAGTATAAGACTCTTACCAGCAATTACTAAGGCATGTTTAGGCTCAGTTCTTGCAGAATGGAAGTCCTGCACTTGGTCCTGGTGGGAAGGTTCTACAAAGGCTCTTCAGGCTTAGCCCTTGAAGACAATATTAAGAATTCTCCCATGCTGCCTTACACTAGAGGTCCATTTCTCTGAAGGGGGTCTTTTTCTTGGTTTTCAGGAAGTGTCTTTCTACTAAAGAATTCTGTAACCTGAAGGAGAAATCTGGTGGGAGTAGTAGCTGGTCGTGGTTATGCTGTACTTGCCTCCCCTCTTTCCCCCATGGATGGACAGTTCTTCATTTTACTTGCCTTGGAGCAAAGGTTTAATTTAAAAACCTCAACACTCACCCAGCAAATCTTACTTGTGATGTTTTATAGCTTAGAGAATGAGAAGATGTGTTCTAAAACATTAAATAATGGGTCCCCCACAAAATGCAAATCTAAGTTATATAATTATTGTGTAATGACATTTGGCTGTGTGAGTTCATCTGCCCTGAATAACGCACGCCTTGGAATCTCACACTGTAATGTAGTTTTTAACACCATGTGTTTTATAAGGAGCTGGGAGTTGGGGAGTTAATTTTTTGATATTTCGTATTTATTTTTCCATCATCAAATCATTACATTTAGCAGAGCATCACTTGATGGATGTTGTTCAAAATTCTGTGAGATTTCAGTCCACTTAGCTGAGCTGAACTACCAACTGCTTTAATAGCTAATTGTAAGAATGAACTACAGAGTTATCCTAAATAACCCACAGAAGAAAGGAATAAATGTTTTTCTCTCTTCTGCTGATACAAATCCTACTCTTGAAGGAAGAAAATCATCTCATTAGATTAGAATCTAATAGGAGGAAGTGCTCAGTGTAATACATTAATGCACATTATAATAGTTTCTCTTGAAAGCTGAGGAATAATTTAAAGCACAACATACCTGTAAATATTCAGTCACTCAGTAAACCTACCAATCTTTGACTTTCTTAGTTAATGCTTTTTAATTGCCAAACCAATAACTGAAGAAGGAGGGCCCCAATCTAATGTAATTACCTCAAAATACTGTGCTATGAATATCAATCTGAGAAGGTGCTGCTCATGCCGAGCCTGCTGTGGAGAGGACGTGGAGGGACTCAGGGAAGGTGCAGGAGCTGTTGGGCTTTACTTGAGGTATTTACCACAGACTTTACCTCCTCTGGGTCTCACTGGCCCTGTCTTTCCTGTTTACTGGCAGCATAATCTGACTGAGCATATTTAGCATCAATATTGAATTGATGAGAAATATTTCCAGGAACTACAAAAAGGAGAAAAATCGTCTCCAGAAGAATCACATGCAGGGGCACGGCTGTGTGGGTTTAAGTGTTGTTCTAGATATGTCAGGTGCTGGCACCTCCATTATATGCTAGTGCCTAATTTTAGTAATAAAGAGAAGACGATCATAAATCTCACTGAATGCTTTAAAAGACATTTGGATGCTCAGACTTCCTATGACATAGTGAAGTTGTAGTATTTCCTGACCCGAGATGTATAGGAACAATTACACATGTTGTAGAAATTATCTTAATTAATTGTCCCGTTTCAGCCAGTATGAAATGCTAATATGTGAAATGACTCAACCCCCATTCATCATTTCATACCATATAAATCCAGTTTATACTTGCATCAACAAGATGCAAGTCAGGCAACAGAACAGAATTGAGCAGTCTTGTCCCCGGCCAACCAAAGACAAATCTTGGTAAATAAAGCAAGCTGGTTAATGATAAACTACTACTAATTAGCATTCTTGAACCAACTGTTGAGGAGATAGATGAATTAGCAGATCTGGAGCCAACTCAGTAATGACTTTTCCTTTGTGTAACTAGACCAGCTTTTAGAAGACAACAGTTGACCCAGCAATGATATATTATCAGCAAGGAGTGGATTTGCTTTACTGGGTTCAATTTACCTGGATCCTTATAATCAAGCAGTTAGACTCTTCTCTGTGTCTTTAAACAAGGTAAATGGTCTAGAACTGGTTTATCTGGACAAGGTCTCTGCACCTTTTCCCCTTTGGTTACAGCACACCAGGGTGAAGGGCAGCTCTAAATTATGTGCCATGATGACTGAACTGCAGAAGAACAACCTGTTTCAAAAAAAAGTTGTTGAAGTGTAGAACTCACTAGTTTTTTCATTTCTATGCCTCTGCCACCACCCCTATGACCTTACACAGATTGGTGGTGTCCTGGGACACTGCTGGGACCTCACAGCTGTGCATGTATTTGATGTAAACTTTATCCCTGCCTGCTGCAGGTCCTGCTGTGCTGTACCACAGAAAAACAGTAACTGCCTGACAATTTTTCAGTAGGTACAGGTAGAAGTAGCTATAAATATGAAGTAAAATTTAAGAGTTACTGAATATTTTGTTCTGGTATTGAGGGTCCCTCTGAAAAGCAGAAAAATCTGTATAGCTCTGTTTTGACTTTTCGCAGAATCCCAGAATATACCAAATTGGAAGGGACCCCCAAGGATCATCCAGTCCAACCCTCAGCCCTGCAAAGGCCCATCCCCAAGAGTCACCCCCTGTGCCCCAGAGGATCATCCAAACCCTCCTGCAGCTCTGGCAGCCTTGGGGCTGTGCCCACTGCCCTGGGGAGCCTGTTCAGTGCCAACCACCCTCTGGGGG